>NW_027437189.1:1518439-1813439 GCF_033239565.1 Halichoeres trimaculatus
AGCATTTAGTGAAGCTTTGTTAGAGACCAAAACATAACAATGACCCAAAAACTTAACAATGAGCAAAAATGTAAGAGAAGCGCTGAGCCAATGTAAGAAAACCTAAAATGTAAGAACTGACCCAGAATGTTACAACGTGTTATATTTTGCACAAAACTCAGTCATGGTGAAAAACTTAAGAATAGACTGTCGTCATGCTGATACATGCTCCAGAGCGCCCCCTATGTGAGAAAACTGCATCATGCCAAGACCTGCGAAATATCCTCTTACGACCATGGCATGTTCTCTGTTGTTAAAATGACCCATGTATGTTTGCTGTGGGAGCCAGACCTGATCTACAGGTGTCTTTTTTCTGCACATGCTCAGACGAGCGTCGCTGCTTGCAGCTTTAATTTGACTAGCTTTGTTTCTGTGAGCACGCAGCATGCAGCATTTTTTTTTCTTGCTCTTCTTCCTGATTTATTTCAAAAATCAGACACTAGATGCAACAGATACAAACTCATTACTCTATATTTCACCTGAAACTCTGCTGTATCCTGCCATCTCTGAGCTGAAGCTCCTCTTCATCTTCAATTTATAAATTTCTATCATGCTTCCTTTGACCCCGACCTCCTGCTTTCTCTCTGACCCTCCATCCCTCTCCTCTGACCTGCTGCCTGTTATTAACACACACACACACACACACACACACACACACACACACACTTATTTCCTCCGTCTTTATTTTGTGGGCTCTCCCCCTCCGCTCCATCTCTCCATCCCATTTCCAAACCAGCCTGTTGCTAGGATACGCTCAGGTCCATTCACTGAAAGCAAAGTGAGCGCTCCGCTTCCCTCCTCTCTCCATCATCACCACCATCACCACCTCTGCTCTTCGTTCCCCTGCTCCTCTTCCTCATCCTCCCCTCTTCACCCAACACACACACACTCACTCACACACACACTCAAACAGGTGGACTGTGTGCAAACCTGAGCAGTGAACACCAACATGTACAGAGACATATAGCAGAATTATTTAGTAGGAATTTACACACACACTCACACACACTCACTGTCCTGCATAGACACTGACATCAACACACAAAAAGGATCCCACAAAAAAACACAACACCTCCATCCTAAGGGACCATAATGCAATGCAGCCCAGCTTTGGACCTCAGCAGCAGATTCAGACGACGAGCAGCTTCAGGTTTCAGAGATGTGTCTTCAGAGCTTCACTTTAGGTAAAACAGTTAAAACTGGAGAAAAACACATATTTCCATTTTTTTTGTGTGTGAATTTGTTATATTTTTATGTAGACAGAGAAAAATACTTTTCCATGTCGATTAGTTTCAATCATTTGCAGATTTGCAGGAAGTTTTGAGAGTTAAACTGTTGTTCAGGCTCTTTTAATGCTGGGTTCGGATGCTTCTGCTTTCTGTCAAATCAGTTTTTAAACCTTTAATTTTTAAGGGCCAAAAGAGTAAAGATGTAAAAAAAAAAAAAGAGGAAAACTTGAGACCTCCTTAGACAGCAGAAAACTACACCCCAAAAAAGAAGCTTGGGACATACCGACAGAGGAAAACCCTGGACTGTAAGACCCCGCTGAAACATCCTCCATCCATCTCCGTCCATCCATTTTCCTCCACTTATCCAGGGTCAGGCTGTAGGTTGCAGCAGGAACAAATCGACCCAGACATCCCCTCATTTCTGTGACATTTCCAGCTCCTGAGAGATTCAGAGGTGCTGCCTGAGCCAGACGGGACAAATACAACCACAGCAAACCTCAGAGAAAGAGCAACGCTGCAGAAACTGGAAACTTTAAAAAAAAATCCAGGCCCTAAAGATGCTGTGAGGAACAAGGTGTGTGTTTGTTTTGGAAATGAAAGGAGATCAGATCTTTATTTTAACTCTACTTTTCTTTGTTCAAGTCAACTTTTTCCCAGATCCAGCTCCACGAGGTAAGGTATTTATCAACAGTTAGAGCTACGCTTTGAAACGTGACAACAAGCTAACTTTGTCAGTTTGTAGCGTAGTTTAGCAGCTGCTATATTTCTCTCTCTTTACAGCCCGGTGCTCTGAGACGTGTCTGTAACGTGTAACGTTAGTGAATCCTGGTTCTGTCCTACCAGAGCTCATCTACCAACTCCAACCTCACCAAGCAGAGCTAACGTAACCTGGCTCTTCATTTTATTGATAGACTCTCAAGTTTGAACAGACCACTGCAGAATAACTTCCTTTGGGCCTGTCTTTAAGCCTTTAGCTCGTTTTTTAGTGTTAAGCTCATGATTAAGTCATTAGCTTGTGTTTTGGCCTTTAACGTGGTTTTTAGCCTTTAGCCCGTGTTGTAGCCTTTAGCTTTTGTCATAGCATTTAGCAAAGCCTTTAGCTAAAATTTTAAGCTTAAGCCTATGTTTAAGCCTTTAGCATATGTTCTGGCCTTTACCCTGTGTTTTAGCCTTTAGCCCATGTTATAGCCTTTTGCTTGTGTTTAAGCCTTTAGTGGGTTTTTGAGCCTTTAGTGTTCTTTTGAGCCATTAGCCTGTGTTGAAGCCTTCAGCTTGTGATACACCCTCTAGCATGTTAGAGCACTTACCCTGTGTTTTAGCCTTCCCTTGTTTCTTAGCCTTTAGCCTGTGCTTTGGTCTTTAGCTTGTGTTTGAGCCTTTAGCCTGCATTTTGTCTTGTAGCCCACATATTAGCCTTTAGCATTCAATTTAGCCTTTTGCCCATGTTTTAGCCTCTAACCTGTGTTTTAGCCTGTTTCTAACTGTGTCTAAGCCTTTAGCCTGTGCTTAGTCTTTAGTTTGTGTTACAGCCTTGAGCTGGTGTTTTGTCTTGTAGCCCATGTTTTAGCCTTTAGCCTTCATTTTAGCCTTTTGCTCATACTGCCCTGTGTTTTAGCCTTTAGCCTGTTTTCTTAGCCTTGAGCTCAAGTTTTAACCTTTAGCTTGTGTTTTAGAGTTTAGCCCATGATTAAGGCATTAGCTTTGGTTTAGCCTTTCACCTGTGTGTTACCCTTTAGCCTGTTTTCTTAGCCTTTAGCCAGTGTTGTAGCCTTCAGCTTGTGATACAGTCTTTGGCATGTTACAGCATTTAGCCTATGTTTTAGCATTTAGCCTGTATTAACCTTTAGCTCATGTTTTAGCCTTTAGCTTGTGCTCTATCTCTCTCCTGTTTCTCTTTCTTCTGCTCTTCTGTCCTTTTTCTGTCTGACAGTTAGGCTCCAGTGTCCACCATCACTACAAAATTAATCACAGAAATCATTTTCAGTAGAGAAAAACTCAGATCTCTCTTCTCTCTGATAAACTTCATCAGTCGGTGTGGTGTTGTCATAGAGACTTCAATATGCAATAAATCCTGAAAATCTGTCCTGTCTGACCCGTTTGGGCAGCTAAGAAACAGCATTTTTTAATAATCTATATTTGTGCTGATAATCTCAATTTAAAGTGACGTTTTTTTGAACTTGACATTATTTCTACTAAAAATGAGACAAACAGATTTCAGTGTTTACAGTGGAGGAGGCGTCCTCCTCCTAATTCCACCCTCAGGTCGTCTGAGCTCTGGACCTTCGCTCGACGGCAGAGTCTGAAACTCTTTCCATCTGAGGTCTCTGACTCCTTCCCCAAAGCTCCTGACCATCGCTGAGGGCCGGAGCGTAGATCAACTGACCAATCGAAAGCTTCGCCTTCAGGCTTCACTTCCTCTTCACATCGCCCACATCATGGCTGATACGGCACCAACACAAGATCCAGTTCACCCTCAGTTAGATATGAGAAAACAAAAAGTGGGACAGCAGAGTTCAGAGTCCTGATCCTCCAGCTCCAACCTGAGAAGTTTCACACCCTGATGGGAGTGTGTGAAGTCCTGATCCTGTCGGTAAAAACACACTGCTGATGATATCTCAACACATTTTTTTTCCGTAGAGGCAGACTCTAAAAACAGTAAATGTCATCTTCTCTAATGTAAACACAGCAGCGAGCCTGTCCCTGACCCTGTTTGTTAACCCGCTCACTAACACACACTTTCATCTGAGAGGTAATTAACCTGCAGCGCGGCAGAAACCGCGCTAACAGGAAGCAGAAATCACTGACTGCTGAGCGCAGAGAAGTTAGACCGAGGAGGATAAACAAGTGTCACAGTTAGAAAAACACCGCTGGCTGTCACAGCGTCTCAGCTCTCAGGTTTAACACAGCGCTAACGTTGGTTTTAAAGACCTGACAGTTTGACGTGACGTATGTTACGACTCTAATTAAACTCACTGATTAGAATCCAGGATGTTTAAAAATAACAGATTCTGCAGGAAAAAGGAAAATTATGACACATAATCTCGTCTGTCAAAGTGAAAGTTAGAGTATGTAACACTACAGACATGAAGAGCTGCATCCGGAAACAAGACAAGTGACTGAGATCAGGACAAAATATCCTGATATAGCAAACTGTTGTGATATTTAACCTAACCATAGCTCATTGATGTGCTCTCATTTGATGCTGTTTTTGTTTTGATTATCAATTTATCTAATTATTAATTTATAATTTAATTTGATACCAAACTTGACCCCCCACATTCTATAGTATGCTATCTAGCGCCACCTAGGCACACTAAAACCACTAAAACCGCCAGTAGGAATGTCGTAAAGACATCAAACCAACATCAAAATGTTTGTCTCATTGAGATGCAAAAATCACGGACACCCCTGACCTATCTTGAACAGGAAGTTAGCAATTTGCCTTTCAAAATAAAACTTAGCCACATTCTTACCCTTTCTTAGAAAGTTATCTCCTCCGAAACCATAAATGTTTTAGCCTCAAAATTTGCTGAGAACACAAAGTGGACCCTGCTTTAAAAAAAAATTTCTGGAAGTTGTTGTCTCAGAAATGGTTTTCGAATGACAAGGCCTCAAAGTCGGTAAACCCCGAAGAAGCCCTTTCAGCTCCCTCCATTAGAATGAATGGGAATGCAGCATCCAGTTCTATGCAAGCTGCCACATTCAGGGTTCTAGACAAAAAAGTAATTTTTGTACAGCTTTAAAAATGACATGGATGAAATTCTGACAAAATTTCCTACAAAAACATTATATTTTTACACACATTTGGTCAAAATTGTGGCATCTATTTGGAATTGTTTGAAAAACTTTTGTGAATTTTACTCTTCAGAGAGCAGCAGTTGGTGATGATGTCACACACTGATTAGGAGTTCCGTGCTGCTGGTCATGTGACTCACTGAAGGCGGGAAAATA
The DNA here is from genome assembly GCF_033239565.1 of Halichoeres trimaculatus. Lineage (NCBI taxonomy): Eukaryota > Metazoa > Chordata > Actinopteri > Labriformes > Labridae > Halichoeres > Halichoeres trimaculatus. The sequence goes on from NW_027437189.1 coordinate 1,523,659, forward strand.
ATCCATGATTCAACTGTGACACCCCGAAGAGGGTCAGACAGGAATAAACCTTTGACAAAGGAGGTAAAGGGACCTGTCCAACGCTGCTTGCAGCTTTAATTACTACAAAGGGTGGATGTAATGAATTACCAATACTCAAGTTACCGGAATTAAGTAGATTTTTTTTGTTGCTTTCAAGAGTATTTTTTCCAAGTGTTTAATTTTACTCATACTTGTGTACAATTCCACCTTCTGTATCTTCATCTGAAGTGTTTTTGTTTTGGAACATGATAAAAAATGGAATTATTACACAACAAATATAAAATATAGGGATATTTGTGGCAATATCAACTCTGAAGTGAATAAAATCAGATCAGAGCTCAGACAGGAAGTTTCTACCTGATGGAAAACGCAAAGTGATGGCGTGAAAAAACACAGAAGTAACACAGTAAAGCGACCTGAGCGCTGAAGTTTCAGGGGCACTAAACTTGTAGTCTAGAGATAGTTGAGAAGCAGCTACACAGAGACCACTCCTGCGACCCCTGACCTTTGACTTCCTCTCCAGCCCACAGGCTTGTGGGGATTGTGGTCATCATCACAGTTCCTGATGTAAACATCAAACACGCTAGAAATCGTGGGTATGGTGCGTGTAGAGACTGGCTCTGTGAAGGCCTCACACTGATAATCTCAGAGGGCGTCTCTGACTGACGGCTCTCATTAATTATGCCTGGTGGCTGGTGTTAACGGCAGCTCGCCTTTCAGGTGGGAAAGCAGAGCGACGAGAGGGAGGAGAAGGTCAGGAAAGGAGGAGGAGGAGAAGCAGGAGGAGGAGGGACGAAGGTGGAAATTGAAGCCTTGCAGTCTAATTAAGACTGGTGTTAATTTCTTTTCACTATCTCTGCGGCCAAAAGGAGCTCTTCACCATGGCAACACGGGAACGGCGAGGGGGAAGTGAGCCAGACCAGAAAAATGTGTGTGTGTGTGTGTGTGTGTGTGTGTGTGTGTGTGTGTGTGTGTGTGTGTGTGTGTGTGTGTGTGTGTGTGTGTGTGTGTGTGTGTGTGTGTGTGAGACGCAAAAACCACCAACACTGTTTTAAACTCCAGGTAACAGATCATCTGTAAGCGTTCATCCCAGCAGCTACGATGGTATAAATTCATATTTTTAAAAAAAAGACCTCCAGCAGACAGACGTCCACTTTAAGCCCCTCCCACTCTTCTGAGTGTTTTTACTCGTCCCTGGGCACAGTATTGAGCCCAAATGTGTTTTACGCAAACATTCAGTAAATCTGACTCACAATAAAAGTGGAGTGATACCAACATTTTAGACAAAAACAGAGAAGTAAAACAAAGATGGAACCAACAAGAAGACTTTGAAGTGCTTCCTAGTTCATCGTGCTACTTTAAAAGCATATTTTTTAGTATTCCCTACAAACAGAGTTTTTATCTAAATCAGGGGTTTCCATACTTTACAGGTAAGTTGTTGTCTCCCTGGGACCCAAACTCAAGACAAACTTGAGACACACAAATCCTACGCTGACACCCCTGACCAATCTCAAACAAGAAGTCAGCAATTTGCCTTTCAAAATAAAATGAGGCCACATTTTTGGGCCTTTTTCAAAAGTTATCTCCTCCGAGGCCATAAATGGTATGGGCTTGAAATTTGCACAGATGACAGAGTGGACCCTGCTTTACAAAAACTCTGTAGGAATTTGTTGTTTCTCAAACAGTTTTTGATTGACGAGCCCTCAAAGTCGGTAAACCTCAAAGAAGCCCTTTCAGCTCCCTCATTAGAATGAATGGGAGAGGAGGATCCAGCGCCACACGAGCTGCAGCAGTTAGACCTCTACACAAAAAAGTAAAAGTGGTACAGCTTTAAGAATGATATGGATGGATTCCTGACAAAATTTACTCAAAAAATATCTCATTTTAGAGAGATATGATCCAAATTGTGGCATCTATAAGGAGACGTTTTCAGAACTTTGGTTGGTGTCACTCTTGAGAGGGCAGCAGTTGGTGATGATGTCACAATGATTGAGAGTTCCGCTCAGCTGGTCATGTGACTCACTGAAGGCGGGAAAATGGAATGTGTAACACACACACACATCATTGGTACAAGAAACTTTCTGACTGATACTTATTCCTACACCAGATGATTCAGGTGTCATTTTAATTTTCTAATATCTTGAAAAAGGCATTTTTTCCAAACTTGTCAGGAAGTTTTCACCCATTTCATGCTTAAATTACAGCTTCTATAGTGCAGGATAATTAATACTTTTGAAACACGAGCTCCCAAACTTTACTTTTTCCCTGAAATATTTCCATTTATGAAGCCAAGTTTTCGCTTCTTCTTCTACCTGTGATATTTCTTACGTACCTGTAACATCAAACCGCAGCCCGTGCTCCAGCAGAGAGAAATTAAAGTGGTGTTTTTACAGGGAAGTCATATGTCGTTAGTTTTAATTACTCTGGAGCACATGGAGTGACTCACAAACACGGAGAAGCTCAGATTCACCAGGAACAGAAAACACACTCAGAGGTATTTACCAGGAAAGCTTTGAAAGCCTGACAGCTAGCTTAATTAACTTTCACCAATTAAGACTAAGAATAAACTGCGACGGGCACGTTCTGTTTTTATCCTGTCAAAACAATTAAAGGAAAACTTCACGGACTTTATCTGCAGTTTGAGTTGGAGATGTGTGTTAGTGCTCCGTGTGTGTGTGAGGCTTAACGTCAGAGCACAGGTGGGTGTGTGAGGCGAGGAAGGAGGAGGTGATAACAAGCAGCTCATGATGAAGTTTTTAACGTGTGACAGAAACTCTTTAAATCCTCATGTAACAGGAGCAACACGTTAGCAGCGTTGGATAAAATGAAAGTGCAGCTAATGCAGCGTTTACTCCTCGCCATGGCTCCTTTGGAAGGGAGAGTCAGCTGATACGAAGACGGGTGTCAGCAATGACATTGTACATATGAAAGCAAACACTGTAAACAGGAAGAGGACGATGTGTTTAGCATGTTGAGCTAACGTCTAAAGTCCCTGGATGAAAATCAATCAATCAGTTTGAGAATGAAACTCAAAAATATGGTTGCGTTTCTGACTCTTGTTTCCATGGAAACAGCATTTTAGCCAATTTGAAAAAAGTAAACATCAGAGTGAAATGTTTCTAAAACACCCTCAGCACCGTTACTGTGTAAACAGCAAACTTGAGTTTCCAGAGTTTAGGAGAGATTTTCCTGCTTTTTAACCCTCTAGCTCCTCTCCCGACTTGTAATTTCTCCAGATTAACCCCTTATTTTTAAGTACAGTGCTGTCATCTCTAATATTTTACCACCTGAAAAAGCACCCCCCCCCTCTCCCTGGAGTTGGTTTGATCCAAAGACGCTGCAGGAAATCCTCTCTGACTGAGGTTACACAGACGCTCACAGGTAGCTAGCTCTGTGATATTTGTGGCTGAAAAGTTGACTTTAGCATCAGAGTTTAGACAGAAGGAAAAACCAACAGTATGGCGAATATTTTTTTTGTAAAATAATCTAGCCAACTAACCACAATAAATTGCTGCAACAATATAGTTCAACCTTCAACCTTCATTTGGGAACAACAGAGGCGAAGAGTCTGGCTAGAGATTCGGAGCCACACTAGGTTGGGAGCGCCAGGCGTCTTTCACAAGCAGAGTCCAGACCGTCAAGTTTACAGCAAAAAAAAACATCACATGACATCTGACAGAGCCTAAACTCACACTCTTCACCCATCTACAACACACACACTCTGGACTCCAAGGATCTTAATTATATCACCAGTCAACAAACACACAAAGGTGCTTGAGAGGAGACTCAGCTGTCCGTTAACACACTTCAGACATGTCAGAAACACACACACACACACACAGTCACCCTGTCTGTTTTTGAGCAGTAACACACTCTAACAAAGGGAGTTTGCCTCCATTGAGCTCCAAGACATCTGACACTTACACTGATCCACCGGACAAAAACAACGACAGTGTGTGTGTGCGTGTGTGTTGGTGTTTGGGATTTTCTCTGAGCTTTGTTTTCCTCTGAGTGTCCAAAGACGAGTGTGTGGTGAAAGGTTTAATTAAGGAGCTGCTGCTAATCGTCCTGCAGATGGACGACAGCGTCGTCAGCCTGCTGTACGCGACATTTACACTCAACCTGGTGAAATCTGGACGCTAAGAGTTCATCGTGCAAACAAACAGGAAGTGGACAGTGACTCTGTTTCTCTAAGTTGCTCCGTAAAAACTCCAGAAAAAAACAAACCTACGCTCAAATTTAACAGGTTGGAGGTTAATTTTAAAGCAGTTATTGAGGATATGATAAATTTAATCTGCAAAATAAAATACAATTTGTGTCAGATTATTCCTAAAAAAATGGATTATTGTAGTCACAAAAATGTATTTTGACAGAAAACAAAGCTTATACAGCTTTTTATTTTTTTTCCATGGGACTGTGATGGATCTAAATATGTAAATGTGTCAAAATTCATATTCAATTAACAGAAATCAGGAAAGTTTTCAAAAGACTGCATTACCCAGCATGCACTGCTCGTTAAAACTGTCATCACTGAACCAAACCTCAGCTGTGGATGGAGCCGCTCAGAGTTTGTCTCCATTGTTTTCAGGCTGTGCCCGCTGCTTCACCCATCATGTGTCCCTCATGTAACCTCTGGCACAGATGGACAGTTGCTTACTCACACACACACACACTCATACACACACACACACACACACACACACACACACACACACACACACACACACACACACACACACACACACACACACACACACACACACACTCACAGGCGTATGATAGGCCAGGGTCAAAGGGAGGCTATGACACACACAAGCAGACACACACAGCCCAGAGTCGGACCAATTCCTGTCAATTTGGAGTTTTTATACTGACAGAAGAAGGGGCTCTTTGAGACCGCAGAGATCACCAGGGCCTGATAGCGGGGGCCACAACAATTACAGCGTCCCTCCACCAGCAGACACCAGACCATCAGACCCCCAGACCACAGGACGGCTCCCTGACACACACAGTGTGTGTGTGTGTTTGTGACGACCCCTCCTCCTCACACAGCTCTACGTTGGGACAAATTGTGTCTGTTGCTGCTAATAAAGGACACACACACACACACTCACACACACACACATAGAGGTTTCATTCATCCATCTGCTTTACCTAAACACACCATTTCCCATCCCACCACAGCGCTGATAAGAGCGCCAACAGGACTGGTTTATTGGAGTCATTTCCCACTCAGCTCAGCTCTGTGTGTGTGAGTGTGTGTGTGTGTGTGTGTGTGTGAGAGAGAGACAGACAAACACACACCTGAGGGGTCAGCTGTGTAAGTGTAACAATACACTCAACTCACGATATGATATAATACAATAAAGTGAACTCTGCTGGACTGAAAAGTAGGATAATTTGCGACACCACACGGTTCAAGAAGAAACCCCAGGGTATGATCAGGGATGTTTAATACCACGTTTTCAGACCGAGACCAGTACAAGTACTCCCTTTTAAGTACTCACTGATACCAACTACTAATAGTACGAGTACTTTTCATACAAAAAAAACAACTCACAGTGACAGATCATTGTGATCAGAGTCAGCTCAGTCACTCTGACGTTAAGTCAAAATGAAACACTAACAGCTCTCTGAGTTTATGGCTTGTTTTAGAAAAATTTAACAAAACCTCAAAATAAAACTAACAACTGTCAGAGTTTTAGTATTTTTAAAAACTGAAGAGCAAAATTAAACAGTTCAACTGTCCACTCTCCCTGGTTCATTCATGTTGTCTGAACAGATCCAGACGCACATTTACCGTGGTGTCAAACATCAGCAAGTAGCGCCAACCACTGGTGAGGAGGACTTACTCCACATAAGTATCAGCTGCTGGTATCAGATACGGATACCAATACTTGCCCATCCCTAGATATGATACAGAAAAACACAACACAATAAGACATGATGAGATATGATGCGATACAATACGTCTCTTCTTGACTCTACCTTCAGACATATTTTACAATCCCCCGAAAAAATTCCCAAGAACAACAGCTGTCAATTACTGTTAAAGGTGACGTAAAACCTCGTTTTCACCCTCGTATAACCAATGAAAACAAAACTGTTCAGAAAAAAGAGGACTGGAATACAAAGCAGCCAAATGATATCTTCAAATCACCACAACAATAAGACGTGAGAAACATTTCTACCAGGTGTTGTAATTTTTTAAAGTTTGACCACATTTTTGTGGTTTTTGGACCTATATTGCAGCCAGCCACCAGGGGGAGCAGTTTTTGTGGAGACCTCACTTAAAGCCACGCAAGATGATGTCATTTTTTTTACAGTCAATGGTTTTGAGACATGACTTGACGATAAGGTTTAATGCAATGAGCTGTGGTATGGTGGGGTATGATAATATATAATACACTGTGAAACAATGCGATGCCATATGCAAAGATACACAATGATACAATACAAACCAAATAACTTTATTGATAACATTACCTATCAATCTGATTCTTTATTTTAATTCCCTGATCAGTTCTTTTTGTGAATTTTCTCTGTACAAAAAGTCGCTGAACAGGTTTTCTGTGTCAACGACATTTAATTGCGTTTATAAGTAAATAAATAAAAGTAATCACTGGATCCTGAAATCTCTGGATGTAATAAATAAAAATAAAAGAAAAATCACATGACGTAGATGTATTGTTTTGTTTTATGTTATTGACTGAAGTAGGCCATCTAGTGTCTGGAAGTGGTTATAGCAATGTTTTGAGCTGTTTGGAGCCAAGTCAGGCTGAAGTTGGCTTGACGTACCTTTTCTTCTATCTTTGTGTTGGGAAACATTTACCTGACAGTATTTTGACATTTAGAGTTCTCAGTAAACCAAAGTTATATCGTATGTTTCATGCTAGCATATCAATGAAATTTTCAATATAGGTTCATATCAAGCTAGCACCATGTTCTGTGTTTCGTTTGTAGTCCACTAAAGGGAAGAGGTCGGTAAATTGAATCCATTGAATACATGCTTTTATTTTGAAAGGATTCAAACTATACTTCTACTAAGTTGTTAAGTAACACAGAAGATGCTAAGCGCTAACAGATTGGTTAACAGTGAAGAGTTTGAATTCACCTCTTAAAGAGACAGCAACAACAACAACAACAACAACAGCGCCCTCTGTTGTTCAAAAGGGGGAATTTATGTTTATTTTTTATCTCACTGACTCGTGTCCCTTACATGGCTCTTCTGCTTTACTTGGTAAACATCTCATGTGTTTGTCACCCACAGAGTTTAAACCGACACAACAGACACGCTGCAGCTTAAGACGAGACTCAAATTTATTTTTTCCTGCAACAAACTGATGAAATTTTCTCAACTGAAGTCCCTCCCACCAAACCTTGTAGAAACGCAGTGAAAAAACGACGCTGTATCTTCATTTCATCATCCTTCACGTCACCTGTGAACCGTGTGTGGCGCTGGCGCTAAAGCAGAGTTTTTGTAGTGAGCAGGAAATGACTCTTTCTTTAAGGAAGCCTGTTTCAGCGTCTGTCTGAAGCCGGTGCAGAGAGGGGGAAGCAGTCATCACATGTACTTGACACCGCTGTCTAGATAGCAACTATTATTAGTCCCAACAAACCACTCAGCACTTCCTCCTCTAACTGGAGCCTCACGCTGTGTTTGCAGCGCGGAGACGGTTCACTGTGGAGACGGTTAGAGAGCTGCACCACACACCGCGGACACAAGCCAGTGTGTCAGTGTTTGTAATAATCCCAGACTTATCCCACAATTATCATCATTACACCGCTGCCTTTAATGAGCTGCAGACAACACCATGAAGTTTGGTGTTACTGTGATAAACGTTTTTAAAATGTGGATCAAACTGAGATGATTTTCTTCAGCTGAGGTAACAAAGAGGAAATATCATACTCAGTTTACTAACCTCACGCTAAGAAAATGAGGTTACTGACCTTATTCTAAATAATCTGATCACAGAGCTCACACAGGATGAGCTGCGGACCATTTTATTCTGATAAACACACGATGGAGCAGATCCCAATAAGAACGAAGGCCACAGAAACCGCTCTGAACGGTCTGTGGTTTGGAAATCTGGTGCAGAAAAAGTCAAACGTACAACTTTAAACTCTCCATTTGAAAAAAATAACAACATTTTTGTGTAGTCTGAGCTAAGTGATTGAGTTTAACGTGGACAAACATCCTTCATGAGTCCGAGGGCTGCACGCAGAAACAGTACTCTCCTCAGTCTGAATCCAAAGACTCCCGCAAGCGAGATGGGCGGTCACACTGCTAATTAATCTAATTAAAAACGCTCTCCTCAATTAACCGAAGGATGTGTTTTCTCCACCAGCAGCCAGCTGAGCTAACTTTCATTACACACCCTGTGTTTTAATAACTTTCTGATGATCAGAAGGACAGAGAGGAGAGGATGTTCGACAGAGGGTGATCCAATGTGGAGCAAGTCCCAGGCCGGAAAACACGACGGGCCCCTGGGCCAGAACACACACGTCCACACGCTAAAGGCTGTGGCCACCAGGCGGCTTCAACCCTCAGAAACCACGCTTCATTTAGGAGAATATACATCTTAAAGGTCCCATATTCTGCAAAAATCTCTTTATTAAGTCTTTTAGTGAAATGTGTGGGTCTTTGTCTTTCCTCCCAGCCCACAAAATGTGATATTTAATGACCAAACCTGTTCTTAGTAGAGCTTGTGAATGTAAAATCCTGACCTAAAACCAGCTGTTTGGATTTTGGGGATTTGCCGATGTCAGCAATTCCCTTCCCTTTTGGAGAATGCCAAAGCTGAAGAGCCATCACTGCTCTGTTTTTGGCTGTAAACAGCCACATAGCTCCATGGTCAAGCTTCCCATCTCAGAAGAAGACAGACTAAGTGTCTAGAGTTCATTTATCAGGAAATGTTCCAGCTACACTCAGTCAAACTGAGCATGTGTGTGCTAGTCACTTCACGGCCGACTGCTTTTCCAACTTTGGACAGTCCAACAGAGGGCTAGCCAATAGACTGGTCCTGAATCCAGGCGCATTACCAACCATCCTCCAACAAACCTGGGACCCTGGAAATGTGAGTATTTTAAATGCTGTGTGCTGTGGAGCAGATGGAAGAGCTTTTCCTCAGTGTCCCCCCTGTCTCTGTGTTAGCTTCAGGATGCTAACTTTAGCTGCAGTTAGCCTGTTGTTTTAGCCTGTAATGTTACGGTAAAGGAGCTTCTCTGTTTTCTAAACATTGTGCACTCGGAGCTCGTGGCGCCGCTCTCAGTGACGTGCAAGAGCGGGGCGGTATCAGCGGTGGCTCATTTACATATGAAGGCCACGCCCACTAAATCAGAGCGTTCTGAACAGAGGGGCTATGAGAGCCTGGAAACAATGCTGCTGTGCTTGATTTATTGGCTTTTTGGACCAAAACATGTTACTACCATTTCATGAAGACATCAATGATCCAGATTAAACTGCAGGAAAGGAGCAGGAGATGGTAAGCCTCTTTGGAAGTAGCTTACCAGTTTTCAAACTGGAAAATACCACAGAGAAAGTGGAAATTTAAAGAACATGTCTATTACTGTTTTAAGCTTACTTCAGCCCAGGTCTTCATTTTTCCAAAAACTTCAGTTTAATTGATTATTTGACGCTGTAAAAAGGAGTTTAACACCATGACTCAGCTTCAGAGACAGATGTGACTCCTGCAGCGCTGAGTGCTCCGGATGATCAGAGCTGAGGAGGAACAGAGAGGAACTAACACAGAAGTCACTGAACTCTCCATAACCCCGAGTGTCTGCTTCAAATCGGCACAAGATCCTGGTCTGATGTGGACCAGGAAGTCAGAGATCTTTGGTATCTTGTAAGTTAAGAGGTTCAACAGCTTTCTAGATTTCTTCCAGATTTCCCTCCACTCTGATTCAGACAGGAGGATGGTCAGACCTGTTTCCAGCCGTTAAATAAGTCAGGAAAACTGAGAATCCGTCCAATGCTGATATAGAAAGTAAGATCAGATACTGCTGACAAAGAGCCGATCCAAAGGACAGATCTAGTCATCTCAGTCCTATGCTCTTCTGTGTCTCCAACAATTACGTACATGTCGTCTGTCATTAACACCACGGGTGTTGTTGGGTGGTTTCTGTGCTCTACTTCCTGCCCTGCTTGATCTGCTTTTTGGAAACTGACAAAGCAAAACCATAGACTGTAAAAAAAAATGGACGTCCGCTTGCTCGGCTTGAAGTGAGCTCTCCACAAAAACTGCTCCCCCTGGTGGCTGGCTGCAGTATAGGTTAAAAAATCCATCTCCCCAGTCATTCCAGATGGGCTGTGGTCAAACTTTAAAAAATTAATCCACCTGGTAGAAATGTTTCTCACGTCTGATTGTTGTGGTGATTTGAAGATATCATTTGGCTGTCTTGTATCCAAGTCCTCTTTTTTCTGAAAGGTTTATTTTCATTAGTTATACGAGGTTAAAAACGAGGTTTTACGTCACGTTTAACGATGATTGACAGCTGACGTTCTCGTGTATTTTTTTCAGGGATTGTAAAATATGTCTGGAGGTAGAGTCAGGAAGTGATTAGACTCTCGAAAGAAAAAATAATTATTATTTTAGTCACCCAGCCCCACTCAGATTCTCCCAGAATCCCTCACAGTCTCTACTGCTCAGACTCTGGCTGCAAACTGCTACAATGCAACAACTTATTGAACATTTGAAAATCACTGCTCATCTCTAACTGGCTTTGGGACTTTACAGTAAGACAGAGCATCCCTGATCAGGAAACCAAAGATGGAAAAGATGAGGACGTACGGCACACTGTAAAGACAAACAACAAAAACTGTAAATTTGCAGAAGAAAAGAGCAGAAAGATCGTATTCGACCAACCAAAGATGCTAACACATCGTAGAAAATCCAGAGGATGGACTCGTCTGATCAGTTTCAAACGAAGATGTTTTAAAATCTTTTTTCTCGACTTATAAAGAACGAGAACAGCGCGTTAAAGAAGCCAAACCAGGCTCTGCGCGGTCAGAAAACAACCCGATCTCATCACATCAGATCAAGTTTTTATGAAGAAACAAAAAAAAGAGACAAATGGAGGAGTTCGTCTCCCAAAAGGTCGAAACATGCAACTTGCTCTGAGTCTCATCTTGTTTCTAGAGGACAGAAGATCTACTTTATTAATCCCCTTGGGTGAAATTTTTGTTTTTTGTCTTTTAAACCAAGTCCCTACAGACTGAGCCACGCCGCCCCCTTTCTTTTTCTGTCTTTTTTTAGAATAGAAATAGAAAAAATAGAAATTTCTCTTCCTCTATGACTTGTGTCTTTCAGCTGCTCGGTGCAGAAATCAGCTTTCTTTCTCCCACACAAATATGTATGCACACACACTCACACACACACACAAACACACTCTGTCTCTGTCTGTGTATCAGTGTCAGTGTGTAAACACACTCTCCGTCTGATCAGCTGTTGCTGCAGTCAGGTCATACCCCGCTCAGCGTGACACAGACTGGAGGAAAGCAGGACGCTGATTCGAGAAATAAACACAGCGTGGAGATCCTGCAGAGTCTGACACGAGCGCCGTGTTTTTCTGAACCAGGGCAACAGGTAGAGACGGAGACGGAGACGGAGACGGAGACGGGACACACGTTATGACTCCTCCTGCTGCTTCTGATTAACCCTCATCCAATATTTAAGACGTGAGTTTAAAGTTCGCTGTGGTCTGATCCTGACAAAGCTCTGTGGTGTTGCTCTGAGTGAAGAGGCTGAAACTTCCTGAGTCTTTCTTCAATTTTCTGTTTACGTCAGAGAAAGAAGAGACGCTGCGCTCTCCGTCCCTCTCCAGTCTAAACAGAGGAATCCTCAGATACTGAGCAGACTCAACAGAGCTGCTGCAGCCGGGACTCAGAGACACGTGAAGCACAGAGATCTGTGCTATACGTGACGCTCCTGATCCTTAATCTGAACACGAAGCGACCCAGGACGGGCTGAACTCCACCGAGCAGTAACTATGCCAACAATCTCCACATACTCTTCCTCATCTCCAGATGTCTCTTCATCACATGCACAGGCTGCTCTGCGCTGAAACTCTGTTTGAGATTACAGAGAATATTAAATTATGATGAACACTCAGCCTGGACTGGATCAGAGAGCAGCTCCTTCTCTCTGCTTTCATTCACAGTTTCCAGTCGTCCCTCTCCACCGCGCTGCGCTCTCTGTGTTTAAAGCTCTGAACGCGCCCAGGCCGAGCCACACGCTGGATGAGCAGGAAGGGGTTTCCCTCATGATGTCTGCACAGGCTCACGTCATCAACACCTTCCCTTAGTGGGGATTTTACTCCTACATGCTAAAGATGTGAGCACAAACTGTGAGGTTTAAGCACAAAATGTAAACATTTTTAATCCTTCTTGTTTATGTTTACACACTTAAAAGTAATACGTTTAGGTTCCCTTCACAAAATGTTTAAAGTTTCTCATATTTACAGGCTGAAATCACGATCATGGTCTCCTCTCTGTGGGGCAGATTCACAGTGTTCTGTTTTATTATTTAATGGGAAAAATATATAACGTGGTCTCCAGTGAATCATATTGTATGACAGTGAATCAAATCGTAAAAAATCAAGTCATAACAAATCAAAAAGGACCTTATTAAATCAAAAGAATCACATTAATTCAAACAGAAAATCAAATCAATACATTAAAATCGAAACATATCACATCATATTGATTTGACTCTCATTGGATCAAAATGAGTCACACTGAATCAAATCATGTTGGATCAAACAGTTACACTGATTCGAATAATTTTGGATCAAACAGTTACACTGATTCGTATCTCTTTGGATCAAACAGATTCATACTGAATCGAATCTTATTGGATAAAACTGAGTCAGGCTGAATCGAAACTTACTGGATCACATTATGTCACACTGAATCGATTTTTTTGGGATTAAACAGAATCACTCTGAATTGAATCCAATTGGATCAAAATGAGTCTCACCGAATCAAATCTTGTTGGACCAAAAAGAGTCATACTGAACTGAATCATATCGGATAAAACTGAGCCAGGCTGAATTGAATCTTACTAAATCAAATGTTGTCACAGTAAATCAGATCTTTTTGGGTCAAATAGAGTCATACTGAGTCGAACTCTTGTAGGATTAAATGATGTCACACTAGTGCTGCACGATTTGGGGAAAAGGTGCGATCTGCGATTAGGTGGACAATATTGCGATTGTGCTTGCGATTTAATAAAAAAAGTTGTGTCATGATGAGTCTACAGATTTGCTTGGTTATCATGGAGAAAAATCTGATTGCGATAATCGTGCAGCCCTATGTCACACTGAACCGAATCTTCTTAGATCAAAGTGAGTCACACTATATTGAATTGTATTGTATAAAACAGAGTTACACTGAATCAAATCTTGTTGGATCAAATGATGTCACACTCAATCGAATTTTTTGGATCAAATTGAGTCATACTGAGTCGAATCTTAAAGGATTAAATAGAGTCACACTGAATCGAATTTTTTAGAATCACATGATGTCACACTGAATTGAATCTTTTTAGATCAAAATGAGTCACACTATATTGAATTGTACTGGATATAACAGAGTAACACTGAATCAAATCCTGTTGCATCAGATGATGTCATATGAATCGAATCTTTTTGGCTCAAATGATGTCACACACAATATCGAATCTTTTTGGATCCTACAAAGTCACACTGAATCGAATCTTTTTAGAATACATTGAGTCACACTGAACCGAATCATTTTGGATCAAAAAGTCAAAATGAATCGAATCTTTTTGGATCGTATTGAGTCACATGGAATCGAATTATATTGGATATTGCTGACTTGGGCTGAATTGAATCTTACTCGATCAAAAAGAGTCATACTGAATTGAATCATAACGGATAAAACTGAGTCAGGCTGAGTCGAATCTTATAGGATCAAACAAAGTCACACTGAATCGAATTTTATAGGATTAAATAATGTCACACTGAATTTGATCTTATGGAATCAAACTGAGTCACACCGATTCAAATCTTATTGGATAAAACTGAGTCAGGCTGAATCGAATCTAACTGGATCAAATGATGTCACAGTGAATCGAATTTTTTTGGATTAAACAGAGTCACTCTGAATTAAATCCAATCGGATCAAACTGACTTACTCCGAATCAAATCCATTTTAACTCTGAGTCACACTGAATCAAATCTTATTGAATCAAATCCCATTTTATCAGATTGTTCAGTCACATTGATTCATTTAATATCCAATCCAATCTTACTGATTTGAATCAAGGAAAATTGTACATGTTGCATGAAACTGAATCTAATCTTTCCAAATTAACTTGATTCTTCTTGAATCATATTAAACTGAGTTTTACTGAAGGATATCCATCAAAATCACTCCTGATCAAATCTTATTGCTTAAATCATTCATGTCATATCAATCTGAATCTCAATGTATCAAACTGAGTCACACTGAACTGAATCTTATTGGATCAAATCACGTTACCTCAGATACCAAAACCAGTATGAGTTCTCCCTCCTGAGCGCCAGATAATTTTTAACAAAGACAGCACAGTTACTCTGACATTAAGTCCAAAATAAAACATTAAAAAATCGCTTTGAGTTTGATTTGTTTTTGATAAATAAATAAAAGTGCAGAAAGTTATTAAGGCTGGTATCAGTACTCCCTCATCCCTACCTCCAGTATGGCCGCACATCCGGGTAGCGCCCCACAAACACTCTCTAAAATCTGTGGTTTATAACAGTGAAAAAATGTTTTGCTGCTGTTTCTGTCAAACATGGATGGTTTTTTCTCAGATAGTAACTCTGGCAGAGCGCTAACAGGAATAAACATAAAACAACCGTGAGTGGCGCTGGGCCATGTGGACCACAGACCCTCACACACACCCTCACACACACTTTCTCTGCTTTACTACAGCGTGATGATTTCCCCGATGACTAAAAACTGTCTCTGTCACTTCTGGTTCACAGCTCTGTCACAACAGGAGCAAAAACTGAGTCACTGAGACTTTCTGAGACTGTCTGAGGCCGGGACCAGAAACAGCAACAGTTGTTTCCTCTTCAGAAAACACAAAACAGCGTTAAATGTGTGTGTGTGTGTGTGTGTGTGTGTGTGTGTGTGTGTGTGGGACTGACCCACTAACAGGCTGCTCTGTGCAGGAGCAGGTGTCTGCTCAGGTGATGGCACAGGGCCAGAGAAAGTTAGGTACAGCTGCAGACACACACACACACACACACACACACACACACACACACACACACACACACACACACACACACACACACACACACACACACACCTCATTTCTCTAGGCAAATAAGGGTAGCCTCACAATGACTGGTTGTGTGTGCATCATGACAACGGGACACACACACACACACACACACACACACACACACACACACACACACACACACACACACACACACACACACACACACAGTGAAAGAGGAAGGTGGACTAACCGTCGCCTTGATGGGGACATACAGCACCGGTCTGTCCCCTGATCCGGTCTTGGCGTCCTGCAGGGTCCCGACCTGGAAGCCCTTGGACTTGACCCAGAACTTGAACTTGGCGTTGATGTGGCCGCCCCCCTTCTCCTGCAGGAAGACCCCGTTACTGTTCTCCTCGTCCCCCTGGAGCAGAGTCTGGAGGATCTTGTTGTATTTGCGCCGGGTCACGGTCTTGGTCTTGCCGGAGTCCCCGTACGTCCGCAGGCACCAGTCCTGGAACTCCCCGAACATGTCGGCTCCTCCGACGGCCGCGTCCGGCGCCGGGACCCCGCTGCTGGGACTCCGGCTCCTCGGCGGGGTCAGGTGCTGGGGGAGGTTGGAGGTGGAGGTGGTCACCGCGTCCGCTCCGCTGCTCCCCTTCCTCGTTGTCATCATGGATGGAGTCCAACAGTTAAAGCGGGTCAGAACTGAGCTCGGAACCGGCACCAACGGTTGCTTTTTGTCTCCTCACCGAATCCGCCAAAAAAAACGCTCAAACCCGGTGAAAAATCAAAATAAAAACGGTTAAATTCGCTCTTCAGGTCCAAACAGACTCTTCAAACCCTTCAACATTTCGCTTTGCTCAGAATTATCCGAACCCAGCCCGGGAGTCCCGTCCGTTTTCTGAATTAACGGCTCGAAATCAGCCGTTTGGATCCTCCTCCTCCTCCTCTTCCTCGCTGGTGTTACGCACAAACACGGAGCTGGGAGAAAGAAGAATAAGCCGTGTGTGTGTGTGTAAGTGTGTGTGTGAGTGTGTTGAGCCAAAACGTCCGGACTGAAGTCCAGGAACCAGCAGAACGCGAGCAGCGGCAGACCCGGTCCGGACGGGCGGTGCAGACTGGAGCGCTCAGCCCTCCTCAGACACACCTGTTAGCAGCGTGGGTCGCTCGGCCTGTCCCGTGGGGGACGTCGGTCACCGCCTCCTCTTCCTCCTCTGACACAGCGAGCCACAGAAAGGAGGCTCGGCTCCTCCTGGTTCTGCGTGGGGCTCCTAAAAACGGGATTTCACGGGCAGGGGGGTCTGCAGGTTCGGCTGCGGGGTCTCCATCCCCGCTGAGCAGGAAACAGAAATCAAACCCTAATCTCCACGATCAGAGCCAAACGTTAGCGCTGCTTCCTGACGGAGCTCCGCACCGAGCAGTCTGTGTCCCTCCTCCTGCTCCGGGCTCGGCTGATGGGGACGACCGGACACCTGTTTGAATCCGGTTCTCCTTTCCTCCCCGGCCCCCTCTCAGCGCAGCGCTACGCCTCCTCTCCTCCCCCTCCTCAAACAAACGAGCACAGGTGATAATAACCGACGGTCTCCTGGAAGCTGTAGTCCAAAAACCAGACCAGGACCTGCTGCGACACACAGTCTGCTCCCGGGCTGAGGCGACGGGACGAGCACGCTGCTGCAGCCCGAGCTGAGGAAGCAGGAAGTGTCCAAAAATGACCGAGAGGCGCAGCACGCTGCAGACACACGGTCCCAGAGCTGACAGAGGGGAGGAGGAACACACACACACTCTCACACACACACTCACACACACACACACATAGACAAAAACACGTCTGGAAATTTAACAGGACGAAATAAAACAGAAGTTTCTCTCACACTGTGATCTCTCCTCTCACTCACTCTGCTCCTGTTAGTGATCAAAAAGTTAACCAGGTGATTTTAATCAAGTCTTCAGACTCTGACATGGAGCAACAAACTTTAACCTTTACATAAAATGAAGGCTGCTTTGCTGTTGGCTAAAGTTATTATTTCCTTTCCTCATGATTTTTGTGACTTTTCCCTCACCAGGGTTTAGGGACTTGTGTGTAAGATCTGGACTCTTTGGTGTGTAGTGAGATGTCAGCACAGAGAAGGTCACAGAGAAATGTTCTGGGTCATTTTGATCCAGACACAAAAACAACAACATCTGAAGAAACTCCGTCACAGATTTCGAACAGTGTTGATTTCAGGGATGGAGAGTTTTTCAGAGACGATGGACCGAGGAGGAGTCTGCAGTCGTTTCTCCATCAGATAAAAACAAAGTTTATCATCATATCAACAGAGTTTATCATCCACAGAGACGACAGGGGCATGAAAAGATGGTCACATGAAACAGTCAACTTCACCAAAGGCGTGCACCAACTTTTTGAGGTCCAGGGGCAGAAAAAAAGAGGGCACCTAAGCGTGTGTTTTCACTGCCAAAAAGGCCACTTTGGTGTGTGTTTGAACCTTTTAAAGAGGGCCCTTTAGTGCGTGTTTTGGCCCATGAAAAGGGGTCTGTTAGTGTGTGATTCAGTCCCCAAAGAGAGCTCTTTAATGTGTTTCTTGGCTCCTAAAGAGACCACTTTGGTGTGTGTTTGAACCTTTTAAAGAGGGCTCTTTAGTGAGTGTGTTTTGGCCTTTTAAAGGGGGCACTTTAGTGTTTTTTTAGCTCCCAAAGAGGGCCCCTTAGCATGTATTTTGGCCTTGTAAAGGGGGCTGTTAGTGTGTGTTTCAGTCCCCAAAGAGGGCTCTTTAGTGCATATGTTTTGGCTCCTAAAGAAGGGTTTTAAGTGTGTAATTTGGCCTGTGTTTTGGCCCCCAAAGAGGGCCCCTTAGCCCGTGTCTTGGCCTTTAAAAAAGGCACTTTAGTGCATGTATTTTGGCTTCTGAAGAGGGCCCCTTAGCATGTGTTTTGGCCTTGTAAAGGGGGCACTTTAGTGTGTGTTTCAGTCCCCAAAGAGGGCTCTTTAGTGCATATGTTTTGGCTCCTAAAGAGGGGTTTTAAGTGTGTAATTTGGCCTGTGTTTTGGCCCCCAAAGAGGACTGTTTAGTGCATATGTTTTGAATCTTAAAGTGGGGTTTTAAGTGTGTAATTTGGCCTGTGTTTTGGCCCCCAAAGAGGCCACTTTAGCATGTGTTTTGGCCTTGTAAAGGTAGCACTTTAGTGTGTGTTTCAGTCTCCAAAAAGGGCTCTTTAGTGCATATGTTTTGGCTCTTAAAGAGGGGTTTTAAGTGTGTAATTTGGCCTGTGTTTTTGCCCCCAAAGAGGGCCCCTTAGCCCGTGTCTTGGCCTTTAAAAAAGGCACTTTAGTGCATGTATTTTGGCTTTTGAAGGGAGCCCCTAGCATGTGTTTTTGGCTCCAAAAGAGGGCCCCCCCTAGCCTGTGTTGTGGCCCTTTAAAAAGGCCAGTGTTTTGACCCCCAAAGAGGGCCATTTAGTGTGTGTTTTGGCCTTTTCAAAAAAGGCACTTTAGCGGGTGTGAGAAGAGGCCACTTTTGCCTGTGTTTTGCCAGGTCTGTCCACCCTGAGAGGACAGTAAAACAAGAATTTTCAATTTAATACCAGAGTTAAAACATTAGCACTTTAAAGCTCTTTTTGCAAGAAATTTACATTATGTGTCGATGTTTGAATACTGGTTATTTTAAAGTGCTTTTAAAGAAGAATCACTGCTCTTCAATCACTCTTTACTTTTTTGTTCAAACTCTTTGTTTTTCCTTTTTGCACAGAATGACAACGACATGTTTTAAGCATGTGTTAACTTTGATTTTGCAACGAATCTCATTCAGATTTTTCAATTTAAGCTCCAGTTAGTTGACTAGTTTCTACTACTAGTTTAGTTAGTTAGTAGTTTCGGTGCATTTTCTCCAATCTTTTGTATTTCTGGGCCGTTTCATGTCTTTTGGGTAAAGTTATCCCAAATGGAAAAGGTGTTTGGACTAGGATAAAAATTGGTTAAACCATTTTTGCTCCCACAAGTTTGAAACTGATGGGTTTAGGTGATCCCCTGGCTTTCTGTGTAGCGCCACCATGAGGCCGGTCTGATAACTCAGTGCAATGAATCTAAATCCAAATATCTGAGTTTGTATCCTGACTTTTCCACCCAGCGCCCTCATCAGGTCAAAATTTCACCATCCAAACCTAGACATTTATGTTAGCATTAGCAACGCTCTTTGTTTAATGGGATTTTAGCATGCTAAACTTGGCGGTTAATCTGCACATTTGTATTTAGTGCTAGGCCTTGCTGTGCTTTCATGAACAAACCTGCACAGCTGATTACTTTCTGCACAAATAAAACAAAACCAATCAAGACAGGATAACATCAGATAAGTGTTGAAATTGAATGAGCAATGTGTGCCTAAAGCCTTCTCATGAGAACACAACTTTGGTCTTTTTGGGCCTATGTGGTCAGATTTTTTATTCTCACAAAGTTTTCAACCAAAGATTTTAAAAACTCTTCTTAAATTTGTGAGAAAATCAAAAACTGAACAGCTCCAGACTCTGGGATTGACAGTGGGACGTTTCCTGAGGAGAGAAGCTGCTCAGCTGTTGATGTAAACAGAGTGAGGCTGATAAATCTTCCCCTCAGGTGTTGTTTTCTTGTCTCCTCCCTCGCCGTGCCCCTCACCCCGTGTTTTGCATGTTTTTCTTCAACTCGTACAGGAATAGCTTTACAAACTACCGCGTCTGGGCGTCTGATTCCCAGCTGAGTCTAACCGTCGTCTCCCTCCGACACTCGCTGGCGACCTTGAAATCAGCGGAGCAAGCCGAGCTACGAGCAGGCTGCGGGAACCCGCTGCAGAAACAGCTTCAGCTCACACGTCAGAGTCAGGAAGCTGGCACTGAACCCCGGCAGCGAAAACACTGCTCAGAGCAGAGCGCGGCGCGGCACGCTGACAGACAGCTCCCATCATGCTCCTCTGGGCTGAGCCGGCTCTTCAGGCTGATACTGATCCACTGAGAGGACAGGCTGTTCTGGAGATGAAGAAAATAAACCTTTTCCTCTGATACAAAACACAAAGACGGCAGTTTTTATCACAGAAATGCTCCTACCTCACAGGCAGATCCTTCAGCGCGTCATGGCGAGGAGGAGCGTTTAACTCACAGGTCTTCTCACAGGGGGGTACCCCAGGGCTCAGAGCTCGGTCCCCTGCTCTTCTCCTTAAGGCTGCGTTATGCTTTCTGCCCGAAGGGGACGTGTGAAAATCAGACGAAAGAGATCCACACAAAAGAAGAAGTAGAGGCTTTTATGCTTTTTAGCACACCGTGCGACATCAGTTGTTTCCCATTCCCAAACTGCAGGGGGCGGTATATCACAAACGTACGTCTACCAGAGTACTAAACAAGAGTAGAAGAAGTTTGCCTTTGTTTACAACATAAAATATCTGTCCTGGAGATTTTTCCAGGTTATTTTAACTGATTCTTCTTCTCTGCCGAGAGTGGACGCAATTTCACGCCGTGACTTTTTTACCACTCGGTTGTCATGGTGATCTCTGTGTGAAGAGTCATCCAGACGCCTGTAGTTCTGCGCTCTGACCACCAGAAGGTCTTGTTCTTCCGCTATCTTGTCTGCGCGTCTCTGTGCATGAATCAGCCTTTACACACCACCTCCCTCTTCTCACCTGATGACACACCTGTCTGAGCTCGAGGTGTCTCCACACAGGAACAACACAGGGCATGACATCACTTCGCTGCAGAGACGCCATTGGTTGAATGCCGTAAAGCAGAGCAGAACATGACGGGAGCTTAAAAATATCTGTTTTGCACTGTAAAGACCGTGAGACGCTAAATTGTAGTACACTTTCCCACCACTTGGTGGCGGAAATGCATCAGTCAGTTAACCTACAAGATAAAAGAAGAAGAAGAAGAAAGTCGGTGGTTCGGAGAAGGAGTTATGGACAAGTTTTTGAAGCAAAAAAATTATGATTTAGAGAAAAATTTGTGAAATGCATTAGTCAAATATTAAATATAAATGTTAAACGCTTAATCTAAATGTTGAATGTTATTTATAATTTTTATAAATGAATGTCCTGGATCTAAATATTTGGTTTCATTCTATGATGAAATAGAATAAATGAATGGATGCAAACCCCCGTCAAAAGGCACAATCAAACGAAGCACTGAAGCCGTCAAAACTAAGGCGAAACCAAACGTCCTGCGCTCGTGGGAAAGTTGGTGGGATTTTTCAGGAGAAAGGAAAATGGGCTACAGATACAGAGAAGGTCAGTTGTTTTATTTAGTGTCTCATTAAGATGTGAACAAGTCTGCAGTTGTAGCATGTTAAGTTTGGAGTCGTGGGTCTTTTTGTTGGTTTGTCACAAAGTTGAAGAGTAACTTCTTGTCTTGCCACACAAAAATGAACTGTTGAAGCACTTTTTAAAAAAGTTTGCAGGTTATGAAGCTATATTTTCATTTGCACTTTAATTTGCTGTTTTATTTTTGATTAATAAAAATATTTGTGATGAGAAAAATGGTTTCATGTCATTAAAAAAAGTTTGAAACACACTACATATAATTATTCAATACAAATCAAATCAAGAAAATCAACTGCAGAGAATAAAAAAAAAAATCACCCTCATACAGTTTGTGCTGTCAGTAGGGGGCGCTGATTGTAAAGTTACACACACTACAAACAACAACAAAAACATTTTTCACATTTAGCTCCACAACATCACTTTTTCTGCAGATTTGGAGAAATATTTGTGAAACATATTTGTCAAATATTTTATGTAAATGTTGAATGTTATTTATAACTGTTATAAATGAATGCCCTGGTTCTACATTTTTAGCTACGTTTCTAAACATTTAATTTCATTTTAAATATTTAGCTAGGATTAAATATTTATCAAAGATTTATAAATATTTACCAAGGTTTCTGAATATCCAGTCAAGATTCATAAATCTTTTGCAAAGATTTCGAGATATTTGCTGGGTTTTCTAAACATTAGATTTCTAAATATTTACCTAATATGCTAATTTTCACTCACGCCCCCTGGGTAGTTCCAAAATAAAAGTTGGAGGAAGTGATTTTGAGAAGGTAAAGCTCTACTTCTTCGCTGTCGGCCACAGGATCTTCAACAGCTCCATCACAGCACTTGGTACGTTTTTTTTCTAACGGCTGATTTAGCCGACTGTGTTTGACTTTCTCAAAATTCACTTGGCTGGATCACTTCCTTCAACTTTTATTTTGGTACTTCCTGCTGGCGGGAGTGTGAATTTGCTCGCTAGCTAAATATTTAGAAATCTTGACTTCATATTTTGAAATCTTTGCTAAATATTTAGAATCAGGAAATTTATTTATAACATTTTTAGATTACATTTAACATTTAGATACTGCTTATGAGATTACCTTTACAGACAGATGTTTTTTGGACCAGGCTGTAAATATCTTTATTTCTGCTGTGAAAACAGAAACTCTCTGAGCTGCAGATTTTAGCGTTCAGCTTTGTCTCATATTTTCAGAGCAGAGGTTTCTGCTGGGTGAGGACACTGAAGTTCCTCCATCAGCTCTGAAATAAACACACAGAAGAAATGGACATGATGGGACACAGTGATCCTGAAATCCTGAGCGCTAACCACCAGCCCGTCTGCCTCTGAATGTCAGACAGCGTGCTCCACGGCGTGCAGCAGCAGCATAGAAACAGGCAGCGACAGCCACCTGCAACAGTCAGTTCCGTTTGTCAGGTCTTATCAGGGTGAAGATCAGAGCCGGCGTTCAGCCTCAGACTGATTCTCATCGTTGCTCAATCAGCAGCTCTGAGCGCAGGCACAGGCGGTTTCCACAGAGCAGACAGAGCTGGTCCTTCAAGGAGACCGGAGGCAGAAAGGAAACAGAAACACCTCCAGAGTTAGTGCTCTGCTGGTTTCTGTGTCACAGGTTGTTTGTGTGTTCGACCTATAAAGGGGGTGTGTGGTGTATTTCAGGACCAACACCGACAAACACACAAATACCAGACTAGCAGCAGTAGCGTAGCTTAGCAGCTGCTATATTTCTCTCTCCTCACAGCCCGGTGCTCTGAGACGTGTCTGTAACGTGCAACGTTAGTGAATCCTGGTTCTGTCCTACCAGAGCTCATCTACCAACTCCAACCTCACCAAGCAGAGCTAACGTAACCTGGCTCTTCATTTTATTGATAGACTCTCAAGTTTGAACAGACCACTGCAGAATAACTGCTGACTGTGGGTTGGAGACAACGTTAGCACAAACTCATTAACCTGGGGTTTAGCCTTTAGCTTGTGTTTTAGCTTTTAGCCTGTGTTTTAGAAATTAGCTTGCATTTTAGCCTTAAGCTTGTTTTTTTTTTCAGCCCTTGGCCTGTGTTTTGCCTTTAGCTAATTTTTAGCCTTTAGCCTGTGATAAACCCATTTCAACCTTTAGCCCATGTTTAAGCCTTTAGCTTGTGTTTAATCCTTTGGCGTGTCTTAGCCATTAGATCATTTTTTTTAGCCTTCAGTCTGTGTCTCAACACATTTAAGCCTTTAGCACATGTTGTAACCTTAAGATCCTATTTTAGTCCTTAGCCTATATCTAAACCCATTTGGCCTTTAAGCTCATGTTTTATTAGCTTGTGTTTTAGCCTTTTGCCCATGTTTTAGCTTGTAATTTAGCCTTAAGACCTTGATCAAGCCTGTGGTATGCCCTTAGCCTATTTTTTAGTCTTAAGTCTGTGTTTTAACCCATTTAAGCCTTTAGCTCGTGTTTTATGAGCTCATGGTTAAGCCTTTAGCTCATGCTTTAGCTTATATTTTAGCCTTTAGACCTTGATGTAGCATGTGTTTAAGCTCTTAGCCCATTATTTTAGCCTTTAGCTCATGTGTTAGCCTTAAGCCTGTGTTTCAAACCATCTAAGCCTTTGGCTCATGTTTCATTAGCTCATGTTTTAGCCTTTAGGTTGTGTTTTAGCCTTTAGCCGGTGTTATAGCGTTAAGCCTGTTTTTAGCTTGTTCTTTAGCTCGTTGCCAATGTTTCAGCCTTTAGCCCTTAATTTAGCCTGTGTTTTAGCTTGTGCCCTATCAATCTCCAGTTGATCTTTTTTCTGCCCTCTGTCCTTTTTTCTGTTCCACAGTCAGGCTCAGTGTCCACTATCACTACAAAATCAAGGAACAGCATTTAGGAATAACCTAAATTGGTGCTGATAATCTCATGTTAAAGTGTGGATTAGATTTAGGCAGATATCTAGAAGAGAGACTTCTTCAAGATCACTTAGAAACTCCTCACAGAGACTTTAACGGTGACACCAATCTTTCAGGATCAAACAGGAAGAGGATGTTAGCAAGCGGCTGCAGCTAGCTTCATTAAAAAAGACACAGTGACAAAGCAAAGACATTCAGGGAAGTAGCTCTGAGCAGAAACCACCAGCTGAGGGAAATGAAGCCTGTTCAGAGGAGCAGAAACCTGCAGTTCCTCAAGTGTCCACTGGAGACACTCTAAGTCTATTTACTGCGTTTCCACAAACACAGCCTGGATTAAAAAATGACTTCAATCTGAAAACGTCGTTTCTCTCTCAGTTTGTTTTTGTTTTTTAGATATCAAGATCCTTAAAGAGGAAACTAGACCAGGTCTGAGGGAGGACTGGAGCTGGTTTGAGCTCACACTGAGCCGTTATGTTTGTGTCTGAGTGTCTTATCTGAAGGCCCCGGGCATTCCCCACAGGAATCAGAGGATGGAGAAAAAAAAGAGAAACTGAATGAACTGGATGAAAATAACCCTGACCTACCATGGGAAGTGAAAGTGTTTCAAAACACTCGAGCTTCTTCTCCGTCCACAAACCAACAGATACCAACCGAAGGGAGTTACAGGCGTTATCTGGGTTAGAGGAGCTTTTTATCAGCAGAAATGTCCGTCACCTTTGTGCTGGAAATTCAGAGACATAAGAAGAATACTGAAGCTAAAAACCACTCAGTGCGTCAGGGTTAGAGAGGATCAGTACCCAGTTTGTGGTCGTTTGAGCACAAAGGTCTTCAGGAAGTAAGAAACGCTTCGTTTCTCCAGACGGGCCCAAAGTTGTCCCGTGTCGGGCCTCTCTGATTTCCTTCTCAGTGAAACTGTTCTCTTCTTCTTCCTCTTCCTCTTTCTCTCCGTCACACGCCCTTTCAGTGTTGAAATCTTCACTGTCGGTTTGCTGAGACCCTGAGTACGACGGGGAACCGTCCCAAACCAGGACAGAGGGGAGGGAAGCTTCTGAAACCAGTCTGATCGTTCAGTTTTAGACCCCCCTGGCCCCCTGTGAGCATAAAAACTGAATGCTGCTTCTCCATGTTTGCTTCAGACTCTTGGGACTGGGCACAGACCTGATCCTGATGGCCTGAGTGGTCTAGATCAGAGGATCACGGATGTGTTTTCACCTTAATCCATTCGTTGCTTTGGAAACCAGCAGGAGTGTTTTAAAATCCATCCTGAGCCAGTGAGAGCATAAAAACGTGAAACAGAAGAGGCCCCAGGACGGAGCCTTGGGGGACTCCACATGTTATTTTTGTCAGCTCAGATCTAGAGTCACATCTTAGCTTTTTGATGAACTTTTCTTGCCCTCGACTTTTGTATGTAGTGTTCACTGGAACAATTCTAAACTGACTGGGTTTTTTTTTTTTTTTTTTTTTATGAAATTTGAAAAAGGAAAAAAATAATAAATCCAAAAATGAAAAAAAAAAAAACATAAAATTTCTGAAAAAAAGGTTTCAAATTTGGAAAAAATTTAATCTATTTTTTTAAATAAAAATCTTATATTTTGAAATTTCAAATAAAAATCAACAAATGAAAAAAAAAACATGATGCTATAAATAAATTAAATTTCAAATCTGGAAAAAATGTAATCTTTTTATTAATACAAAATCTAATTAAATATTTTAAAATTCAAAAAAAAAATGTTACTATTTCAATAATTTAAAAAAAACGTTGAACTAATGCAGTTAAAAATTTGTTGCTGTTTTTTAATAAATTTGCAAACATTTAAATGAGATTACAATTTTTTAAAAATTGGAAGAAATGGCCACAATTTTTTTTTTAATGAATTTTCAAAATATATAAAAAAAAATTCAAAAAATTTTGAAATTTCCAAACTCAAAAAAAAAAATTAAAGAAACTCTGTTTAATGGAACCAAAAAGAAAAAAGTTGAAAAAAGTTGAAAAATAAATTGAATTTTCAGATTTGCTAAAGTTTCCCTTTTTCTCTTGAAATTTTATAAACTTGAGAAATTTTTTGAAAAAATTGCAAAAAAAAAATCTATTTTTGAAAGACTACATCAGTTTGATTTTTGTTGTTTGCTAATGTCTTCCCACATATCATCATGTAAATTAATCCAGCACGTTGTCAGGTAAATGAATCCATCCACACAGAATTAAAATCAGTATTTTCTTCCAAATGAGTCTTTTTGTAGATGTAGTTATCTTCCCAGGGCTGTAAAACTTGAGGTTAGCCACAGGTGCATGGAAAGTTGGTGGATGTTGATGTTGTAGGAGGTGAAGTAGAGCGGTGGCAGGCTTTATTGACAGATGGGATGAAGATTTAGTTCAACTAAATGTTAACACAGGATTTTATTTAGTGTCAGAGTCTTTAATCATCATGTTGTTCCTGTGTGTGTGTCCAGATCACCACCCAGACCTCAGTGTTGTGATCTTTGCTGCTCGTGTGTTTGGCCTTTTGCAAACAAACACTCAGAGGGGACGGAGTCCAGCACCCAGACTCTCTCAGTCCTGATCCTGGAGCGCTACAGAAAAACACATCCTCTATAAACCAGCAACACACACACAAACACACACACATGTAGAGATATGCACGCCTAAATGAACCTTCCCCATACACACACACACAAACACACACACACAAGCTTGCTGTCAGTCACATCAACATACGTGTGTATGCATGAGAAAACACTTCAGCAACATACATGAAAATAACACACACTCACACTCACACACACACACATAAACAAGAGTCAGTTAGAGCTGCTCTAACACACAGATATGAACACAAACACACACAGCTACACACACACAGTCACACACACAGGGCCCAGGCTGCCTCGCCTGCTCGGCTGGCTGGATCTCACGGTTGCCATGGTGCCAGTCAGCTGGAGGGAGTGTGAGTGGGCGTCGAGGACTAGGTCTGCTGCTGACTCTTGGCTGGGACACACACACACACACTCTCACACACACACACTCGTGTAGAATGTCACACTAAAGCACACACATGCAGATTTAGACTACAGTAATGTATGCAGATATATGAAAGGAGGTATGAGCATGTGGTCGGCTTCGTGGTAACACACACACACTCACACACACACACACATGAATCTTTGACGTCTTTAAAATGCTCTTTTCTACGTCCGTCCTGTTCGTTTAGATTAAAAACAAAATCATTTAGAGCAAGATTTAAAAAAATCTACGACACCTATCAGAGCGAGACATCATCAGAGAAAACAGAAATCTCTTTTGTTTTAATTTTCTTTCAATAATTTTTTTATTTTTCATGAAAAACAATAAAAGTTGGTTTTATTTAGTTATCACCACGCCGACTGATTCTGAAACATCAGGTGACGGGATGTAATACACGGATACATGCAGAGACGATAGACGAAAGAGACAAAGTGCAGCCGCAGCGAGCTGACCAGACCGTACACACGGTGTCACCGCTTTGGATGTTTCCCTCTGTTTCAGAAAATAACACGACTGCAATTTCCAAAACATGTGCAGCTAATATTCAGGAAGAAGGGAGAAAAAATCTTTTAATTCTAACACATTAATGTTTTGACTCATCTGAAAAGTCGTCGTCACGATGATGATTTGTAAGGAAGTAGTGACAGAAGCTGCAGCTAGCATCAGAGCCACAAACAGTCGAGTGCAGATACAACAAACATTTGACAACAGCATAAAAAGTTTAGCTAAGACAAACTCAAATTCAGAGGATTTACAGCATTTCAGGAGACGTCTTTACCAGCTGAGACGGAGGATTTATCACCTCAGAGCACGTCAGAGTCAGAGTCAGAATCAGAAATGCTTCATCATGACCAGGAATTTGGTTTTTACATTTATTACACACAAAAATCAGAGTGTGAACTAGGGCTGAACAATTTATCGTTTTCAGATCGAAATCGCAATTTTAGACAATGCAATTTTGAGATCGCCAAAGCAGCAATTTTTTGCAGCGCTCCTGACTGACTCAGGATCTGTTGTGTCAAGTATTATACACATTCTGTTTTACAAATTCGTAGACAATCTATATGTTAAAAGTGCTGGTAAGCAGGTCAACAACACAAAGCCTCTGTTTAGGAGTAGAAGTTGATGAAAAGAGATTATTTATCATCACTATTGATGATTAAAAAATCGTGAATTGCAATATCTGCCAGAAAAATTAGATCTTTTCCTAAAATCGTTCAGCCCTACATGTGAATATCCCAAAGCTTGATTTGAAGAAAATCGTGAATCGAATTGAAATCACAATATCTGCCAGAAAAATCGCAATTCAATCTTTTCTTAAAATCGTTCAGCCCTAGTGTGAACAGAAAGTAACAAGAACCTCCAAAAGGACCCAAACAACAACTGGCAGAAGCAACAAAAACAGCCTTTGTTTAAATAAAAGAAAAAACCAAAAGTCACAGAAACTCTGTTCTTAAAGAAAGAAAAAAAACTTTAGCAAGCGCTGAAAAACTGCCCCTAACCCTAACTAACCCTAACTAACCCTAACTAACCCTAAATAACCCTAACTAACCCTAAGCCTTAAACTGACTTGAACCGCAAAGTTTTTAAATCAGGGATGTCAAACTCGTGCCATGGAGGGCCAAGAGGCTGCAGGTTTTCTCTCCAACCAAAAACTCCACCAGCTGATTTCACTGATTAGTCCCTGCTCTCTGCTTGAAGGTGAGGTAATCAGTGGAATCAGCATCTTTATGAAGATATGTTTTGCAAACCAAAACAGCACTTTGGCACACATTTCAGCTCTGAATCAGGCATTTGAGTGCTCATTGTGGCTCCCTAGATGGCACTTAACATGCTTTTTGGATCCTAAAAGTGCACTCTAGCTCACATTTTGGCTCCCAAGCGGGCACTAAGGCACTCATCTTATCCCATGTGAGGGCACTTGGAGTAAACATTTTGCTTCCCGAGCAGCACTTCAGCCCATTTTGCTTTCCAAGCGGACACTAAGTGTGCATTTTGGCTTCCAGGAGGCCACTGAGGCCAATTTTGGCTCCCTTGTTGGCACTTCAGTGCAAATTTGAGCTCCCAGGAGGGCAATGAAGCAAGTTTAGGTTACCAAGTTTGCACTTAAGCACACATTTTGGCTCCCAGAAGGACACTGAAGCCAATTTTGGCTCCCACAAGAGCACTTTAGTGCACATTTTGGCTCCCAGGAGAGCACTGAAGCCAGTTTTGGCTCCCTAGTTGGCACTTCAGCCCACATTTTGGCTCCCAGGTGGGCACTATGTGTGCATTTTGCTTCCCAAGCTGACTCTAAGCATGCATTTTGGCTCCCATGCAGGTACCTCAGCTTTTTTTTGGCTCCCAGGAGGGCATTGAAGCCAGTTTTGGCTCCCTAGTTAGCACTTCAGCCCTCATTTTGGCTCCCAAGCTGGCACTATGTGTGCATTTTGCTTCCCACGCTGACTCTAAGCATGCATTTTGGCTCCCATGCAGGTACCTCAGCTTTTTTTGGCTCCCAGGAGGGCACTGAAGCTAATCTTGGCTCCCAATTTGGCACTTCTGTGCACATTTTGGCTCCCAAGCTGGCACTATGTGTGCATTTTGCTTCCCACGCTGACTCTAAGCATGCATTTTGGCTCCCATGCAGGTACCTCAGCTTTTTTTGGCTCCCAGGAGGGCACTGAAGCTAATTTTGGCTCCCAATTTGGCACTTCTGTGCACATTTTGGCTCCCAAGCTGGCACTTATGTGCATTTTGGATCCCACCTGGTCACTTCAGGGCACATTTTTGCTCAAAAGCATGCACTTTAGTGCTGATTTGCCCCTTGTAAGGGCATTTTGGCATGCTTTTTGAATCCCAAAGGGCACTTTAGTGCATATCAGCTCCCAAGTGAGCACTGAGCATGCAATTTAAGCTCTGATGGGGGCACTTTATCTGTGTTTTGGCTTACAGAGGGCACTAAAGCATACGTTTCTCAACAGTTACGCCAAAGAAGGGGAAGCTGAGACCAATGTTTACTAACTGCTGTATTATTTCAGTCAACAAACCATCTCTGTGGAGCTCAGATAGCTTAGTGGTCTGGGTCAAGCTCCATGAGGTTTGTCCTGGTGTGGCAGCCAGGGTTTGAATCCAGCCTGTGGCCTCTTTCACACAAGCATGTCTCTCCGCTCTTGCTCTGTTTCCTGCTCTGTCCACCGTCCTCTCCTCTCTGATTAAAGGCCAAGGTTTGATTCCTGACGCCTCTGTCCGTCAGCGAGCTGAGTCTCTAAGCACAGCGTCTGAGCACAGCGTCTGGAAACTGATTTCAGACCAACGTGTCGGGGCGAACACGGGCTGTGAGGACGGGTCGGTGGGGGATCAAAGGTTCACACTGTGTGGTGATTTATATGAAACACAGACGGTTAAAGAGATTAATGCAGTTTAATTAACCTGACACACTTCAATACACAGGCAGATGATGAGGTGATGTTAATTATTTAACGCAAGAGCGCTCAACCGTTGGAGTTGAGAAGTCATGGAAACTGTTTGATATTTACAGACAGTCACCTTTGAAACCGTAAATAATCATTATGTCTTAAGCAGATTTAATTAAAGATACAGGATCAAACCTTGACGGGGTAATTTTCCCAGGTAGAAATGTGAGAATAAATTGGTGGAAAACTGTAAAAAAAGTCAAAGGTTGATGCTGAAAATGAGAAAATTAAAGGAGCAGTGACACAGACGTGTTAACTGAAGTGACAGACTCTGGTTTCCCGTTAAAACACGACATGTAGAGAGAAAAAGGAGATTATATTTTTGTCATGAACAAGGGTGTTCAACCTATGGCCCTTCGACTCCTCTGCAGTGGCTCCTTGTAGCTTTAAAAACCATTATCAAAATAAAGAATTGTTATTTTTCTTACTAAAAAATGATGAGTTGGGCGATTTTATTATTGTTTATCATTAAATTCAAGTAATATTCAGAAATTTTGAAATTTAGCAAATTTATTCAAGTCAAATAATTTTTAATTTTTGGTAAAATTAACAAAAATTTCAAACTTGTTTGGTGTTTTGAAAATTTATTAATTTTTTTATGCAAACCTTTTAAATTTATAAATTGAAATTTTAAAAATTTGTAAGAATTTCAAAGAATTTGTTAATTTCTTAAATTTCCTAAATTAAAAAAAAAAAGTTCAAAAAAATTGCAATTTTTTTTTTTTTTTTTTAAATTATTAATTTTTTAAAGAATGCAAACCTTTTCCATTTCTAAACCGAAATTTCAAAAGTTTTTAAGAATTTCAAAGAATCTGCACATTTTTAAATTTCCTGAATTCAAAAATTACAACTTCAAAAAAATTGCATTTTTTTTATTTTTGGCTTTCTTAAATTGAAAATGTTTTAAAATTATTATTTTTTCATTTCTACAAACATATTCAAAATCGTAATTGAAATTAAAGAAAATATATGAATTTTAAAGAATTTGCATTTTTTTTACATTTCCTGAATTAAAAAAATACAAGTTCAAAAAATTGCATTATTTTTAATTTTTTGCCTTTTTTTGTTTTGTTTTATTTTATGTTTTTATTTTTTATTTTTTGCAAGGTTTTAAAAAAAATTACTTTCTTATGTATTTTTTTCAAACTCAATTAAAATCAAAAACCTAGAGATCACACATACAAAATAAAAAATTCCCAAAAACTTGTTAAGAGAACTATTCACTAGACTTTAACATAGTTAGAAGTTTTACACTCTATAGCCTCCATAGTGAAGACTAACTATATGTTGCAGCTCTAGATTGATTTTAATTTACTGGGAAAAATGTCTCCTATGAAAGTAAAGGTAGCAGACCCCTGGCTCATTTCTTGACCTTGGTTTTTATTTTGTGGCCAAGTAGTGAGAGTGACATCATCAGTTGCTCTCCACACGCTGCGCGGCTGCTGCACAGACTCACCTGAAACTCCACGTCACAGCTTCACTTCACCCCAAGGCCACAGCAGAGACTGGAGCAGCGCAGCGAACAACAACAGCACAGCCATGAAATTAAATATGAAAGACACGCTCACAAAGCATGAACATGGGGAGCTGTGCAGCACTGTGTGTGTGTGTGTGTGTGTGTGTGTGTGTGTGTGTGTGTGTGTGTGTGTGTGTGTGTGTGTGTGTGTGTGTGTGTGTGTGTGTGTATGTGTGTGTGTGTGTGTGTGTGTGGGGAGGCAGCTCACACAGAAGTCATAATGGGCAGCACTCAATATGCACAACAGGATTTCTGCAGCGCTGCAAAACAAACACATTTTACATTTGTGCTCAGCTAATAACGTAAGAGCTCTGATAACACACACACACACACACACACACACACACACACACACACACACACACACACACACACACACACACACAGCATGCATTAATGGCATCTCGTCAGTTAAACACACAAACACACACACACACACACACTCACAGCTGGGCAGTAATGAGCCACTATATGTAAAACATGTTTATTCATCCTGTGGAGGCTGGAGTGTGACTGCTGCTGTCAACACACACACACACACACACACACACACACACACTGACATATTACACTCCTAAATCACTTGATAAAGGAAGTTTTTACATTCTTCAGAAACACCCCCCTCACACACACACACACACACACATGTGCAGTGTGTACAGCGTGTTTTTCACCCTATGGCTGCTTTGCGTTCATGGACGCAGCTCGCCGCTGAAGCGTGACCAGTAACGGTTCTCTTCCTGCTGTCAGCGCAAATCCAGCATTCAGGAAGTGCACAAACACACACACTATACATGATAAACACACACTGCACACTAAAACACACACACACACACACTCTGTGAGGCTGTTGTTGTGGTTTGTCACTTCTGATGCTCCTGGTTTGTGATCTGGATCAGGATCTGGAAAACGGAGGATACGGCGGTGTGTTGGTGGACGTTAGGAGTCTCATCGAGGTTTTTTGAGACCAAATCGAACACGAAGCTTTCAGGAGGCCACAAAACTCTCCTTTCAGCGTATTTCAGTGTGATTTTGTCCGGTCAGCACCACTTAAAAAGCCTCACATTGAGAGATCGTAGATAATGAACTTGTTTAAAATTTCTCCTTTCTCTTTTTTTGTCAAACCCAAAAAGAAATTTTCCCTTAAAATGAGGCGAGGAAACTCGAGTTGTTTCTGAACTTAAATAAATTGATTATTTTACAGTTTTCCTTCAATATCTACTCACATTTCTTCACAGCAAATATTATTTTAATACTTTAGCGACACTCATCTCTGTCTAAGAACAAAGAGGTGACGTTCTTGTGAAACAAAACATTAAATGTGAGGGAAACTGATCTGTTTGGGTCGTTATTGAGGAGATGTATTCATTAAAAGCGTGATAATTCATTAAAACTTACTTTGGAACAATTCTCTTTTTTCATTAAATTACACTACAATCTTTTTAAGATTGTGAATTTGAAGATTTACTGTGACAGGTTTTTAAGGTGAGATCAGGTCTGTCGTGTGTAACAGCTTTAAAGGACGAACTTAGACTTTACGTTTGTTTCACTCTTATATGTTTGAAATTTTAACTTTAAATCTTATTTATCATATTTTAAATATTATTTTGGTTAAGTTGAAATTATCATTGTATTTTTTCCCTTATTAAAATCAGTTTAATAGAAATTTTGTATGATTTCTATAACACGGCTCAAGTTGAAATTGTTAAAAAAATATAATAATTCAACTTTTATTATCTTAATTAATCTATTAACATTATTCATTAATCTGGAGTCTGATTTAAAAGATGTTTTTTTCCGTGTCTTTTTATTCTGCAGCTTTCTTTTGTTGGTTATTGTTCAGAAACTCTTTGTTCCACTGTTTCCTGTTCTGCTCTCCATCTTTGTTATTGATCAACAGCGCCCTCTAGTGGTGATACAGTCGCTAGGCCCCTTAAAAAAACCTGTTGAGCCTTTTTTGAATCCTTTTGTGAAGTGTTTTTAATTTAAAAACTCTGGAATAAAGTCTGGTTTCTTCTGAGCATGTGCAGAGTGATTATTAAACCTTCTTCTGAGCGCGCTCAGTTATTGGTCTCATGTGATGTGGTCATCGTGGTTTGTATCAAACGCTCTGCGAGTGTTGGTGCCTTTGTTCACAAGTTGGCTGTAAATATTTTAGCAGCTTGCTAACAGCATGAAACACACACACACACACACACACACACACACAACCTATCACAGTGGCTATATTCAGAGTCTTAGTCACAATAAACTGAATTTTACACACCAAGGAAGAAGAAGAAGAAGAAAAAGAGGAGGAGGAGGAGGAGACAGAGTGGATTAAAATATATCATTAATAAAGAAATAATCCTCTTTTCACACACACACACACACACACACACACACACACACACACACAGCGTGTTCTCCACAGGTGAGCAAAACTACAGGTTTCAGAGAGGAGTGGGAGTAAATGTGTGTCTTGTGGGGTTTGTACTGCAGGAGAATGAGATTGAGGAGGAGGAGGAGGAGGAGGAGGAGGAGGAGCTGCTATAGGATAACTTTATCCCTCCCTACATGTGTGTATCTGTGTGTGTGTATGTCCATACGAGTGTGTGTGTATCCTCGGGACAGGCCCGCTGTGGCTGGATCTCCACACAATGGGATGGGTATGGTTGCCAAGGTAACCCCATCAGCCCAAGCAACCGTGGCAACTGGTAGCTAAGTAACAGGAGCCCCGGCAACAAAATAGGGAGAGGGGGGATTAGATAGGTACCTCTGAAGGGGTGAAATTATGGGCTGCCAAGTGTGTGTGTGTATGTGTGTGTGTGTGTGTGTGTGTGTGTGTGTGTGTGTGTGTAGGGGGAAGGGAGGGTATTATTAAGCTCAGGTTTCACTCACACTCTCGGGGCCGAGCATCAAAATGATCACACAGGAAAAGTCTCTCACATCAGGATCCTCCAGCAGAAAGTGACAAACCTGCAGAACAACGACAAACGAAAAGATTTAAAACACTTTAACACGACGTCTCTGAAACTTTACAACCTTTAAGTGTTTTTATGGTTTTAAGGGACTGTTTATCGAAGATGCACTCAAGAGAAAAATACAAAATACACTCACTGAAGAGTAGGGCCAGACCCTGACCTGAAGTTTGGGAGAAAAATGAAAACCGGACAACCAATTAATCGTCTGATTAACTCACTAAAAATATATAATTAAAAAAAAAAACCTTCTTATTTGGTCCCTAAATGCTCACAGCAACAAATATAAATTACAGGCAGAACAATTTACTGTTTCACAAAACTTTATACTTAAGTATTTCTTTCACTTTACAACCCAGAGGGACGTGCTTCACAGATTAAAAGAAAACAATTAAAATTTAATCAAAAAGCAGATTAAAAATAATAAGATACAATAATAAAAAAAAAAAATTCAACAAAAGAAAAACATTAAAATATATTTTAAAACAGATTTTAAGATAAAAGTTTCAGTGCGGAGTTGATTTAAAAAAAAAAAAGTTTAAAAAATAAATTGTTAAAATGCGCTAATAAAAGCAGCTGTAAAAAGGTGGGTCTTCAACCTGGATTTAATGAGCTCAGAGTTTCAGCAGACCTGATATTTTCTGGCAGTTTGTTCCAGATATTTGGAGCATAGAAGCTGAATGCTGCCTCTCCATGTTGGTTCTGATTCTGGGGACTGAAAGCAGACCTGATCCAGAAGACCTAAGTGGTCTTGGTGGTTCATACGGGATTAAAAGATCACTGATATATTTTGGCCCTTGTCCATTCAGAGCTTTGAAAACCAACCAAACAGGAAGCCAGTGTAAAGACCTCAGACCTGGACTGATGTGATCCACTTTCTTGGTCTTCGTGAGGACTTGAGCAGGTGCAGCTGTCTGACTGATTTTGTAGGGAGACCTGTAAAGATGCTGTTACAGTCATCAGGTTTACTGAAGATAAAAGCAGGGACCAGTTTTTCCAGGTAGTCTACTGCTGACTCATCAGTCCTTTAATCCTCAACACACTCTTAAAGAGATAGTAGTCCAACTTTGCAACTGTCTTAATTCAGGTCTGAGTCCATGATCACACCCAGATTTTGTAAAGAGGACAAACTAATAACAAAACCACAGGTTATTTAAGAGACAGTATCTCGTAAAACAGGAGGATTCTTTTTATTTTCATGTGAATGTACTCTGATATGTTTCTGCGATCAAAGGTGAAATTCTGTTTTCAAACTTGAGTTATATTAAATTATCATATTAAATTTACATCCCGGCGCGCTCTGAGGTCTGAGGGCCAGTCCCAGCTCGTGGTGCCTTAGACGAGACTTAAAACCAAAGGGGACAGGGCCTTCTCTGTGGTCGGTCCCAAACTCTGGAGCGCTTTGCCCCCCCACATGCGAATGGCCCCCACAGTGGACTGTTTTAAGTCTCATCTGAAGGCCCACTTTCATTCTCTGGCTTTTAACACCGCGTGAGTTGTGTGGTCCTCTGTGTATTTTAATTTATTTTATCTAATTTATTATTTCAATTCATGTTTTTATTTTATATTTTTATTTTTTTTTATGTTTTATTTATTCTATGCTTTTTGCTTTTGTACAGCACTTTGGAGACGTTGGTCTGTTTTTAAAATATGCTATATAAATAAAGTGGATTTGGATTTGGATATTGATGTATGCTAACCGCTAATGTATAAATGCAGTTTCCCATCTACGCATCGAGCTAGCGTTAGCTTTTATATTGTTTTGGTCCATTAGCAGATGTATAACATGATTAATGTTTATATCAGATGATAAAATAACGTCTATAATGAGTGGGAATCTGTTGTTACGGTGTTTTGTACATTTCTTTGTGTGTTCACTTTTATAGACGGAGTAGTCTCAGCTAGGTTAGCGCAACTTTAGCAACGTAACGTAAACAAAAGCGAGACTGACGCAACAAAGCGCGTGTCACACGTCATGACGCAGGCAGCGCGTTGAACTGAAACAGGAGACATGTTGAATCGTTGTTAAATCACAGAGTTGTTGTAAAGTTACCTGTCAACAAACTCCGCTCGGCTCAGCCCTCTGCTGGGACGTTTCCTGCTGTAGCTCACACCTGTTCGTTACTGAGACAGCGGCGTGAACTGAGGAGTGAATGGAGTCACAGCTCCATCTAGTGGACAAATGGCGCAATGATTTTTAAAAGGAATTCCAACAACTTTCAATGTTTTATGAGAAATCAGGAATAAAATAGCATTTAATGGGCAAAAATCCGACCGATAGTGATTATTATTGGCTATTTATCAGCTGCTCAGACAGCAAAAAAGGGAAAAAAGGATGGTACCCCACCCTCCAATACAGACTGAGTGGATGGTTTTGTATCATTTTTTTAATTATATTTTATTTTTTTATTTTTTTTTAACATTATGAACGTTTTGCTAACAACGAATTTACACAGGGGTTAAGTTTGTCACTATAAATCATTAAAGAAAAACATTCGGAGCAAAGCATATGTTCACAGTGTTGATTTTTTTATTTATTTTATTTTATTTTATTTTTTTTGCTGTCAAATTTTTCCATTAATTGTGTGTTTGCATTTATGATTGAAGAAATTGGTCCAGAATAATTAATGAAAAATAAATAAATAAATTTGAATAAATAAATATTTTTTTCTTTTTTCTTTGGCCTTTTATAAAAACAGAATACATTTTCCCACAACAAAGCAAAGTCCTTGTGAACCTAATCCGTATTTATTTCTTTTTTATTTTACCATGTAGTGATTAGCAGGATAGTGTTTATGAATTATTCTGAAGAAAACTTCCTCTACTTTATTAATGATGAGGTATTCATGATGAATTAACCAAACCTCTTTACAGTCAATGTCATCCACAAAATTATTTCAATATGATAAAACATGTGAAAGAGAATCAATATCTTTCTGAAATACAGCACGTAAACACAGTTATTATTACCAGAAAGTGGGGAAAAATAGATCTTGGGGAAAAAGGTGAATCAGTTGGGCATTAAAGTACCTGAAGGAATAACATCAAATACTAATATACAAATATACGATAATACACAAATAGTATGGCAGATTCCTTAGGAGTGACTGGATTAAGCAACTGATGGACCACGATAATGTTCTTTCCAAAAGAAGTGACTTATTTTAAAATAGGATGTCTCTATTATCCCAAAGAAGGTATTTGTGAGGTGAGAAGTTAAATTTGTAGATAAGCCACCAAGATTTAAAAAATAAACAAAAAAAACTTGTATATGGAAAGTTGAGAGTTTCCCAGGAAGTTTGTCTACATCAAAATCATAACTCAAAATAAATTTTAAAACAAGAGAATTGGTAAAAATGTAATGAGGTTTGAAATTCCAGAAATTAAAAACTGAAAGTGTATAGAAAGTGTAAAAAGCTCCATAAGAAAATAGATGCTGACAGCTTGTCCATCATTGTCCAGTCAGCCAGCCTCCACCTCCACAGGGTCCAGGACTGAGCTTCTTCAGCAGTCTGTTCAGTCTCTGTCTCCTGGATCCTGTCTGCTCACAGCAGGTGAAGCTCTTCACATGTGGCCTTGGTGTCTGCTGTTAGCTCTGTTAGCCATGTCTGTGAATAGCATGATGCTAATCTGCTCTCTGGTATTCCCTCTGTTGCTGGATTAGCACAGCTAGCTCGTCCACCTTATTGGAGATAGATCTTACGTTCCCAATAACGATGGATGGAAGGACAGGTCCATGTCGTCACTTCTTAGCTCACACCTGAGAACCAGCACGTCGTCCTCACCTCCTTCTCCTCACCTTGTGGGAAACATCTGGCCTTGCACCAGTTAGCATCACCTGATTTCACATGTAAACAATGCAGCCATGGTTACATGTAGAATCTCCAGACAAACACAGGAGCAAAAGTAGTAAAAATATCACTGAAGACACAAAAAGTTTGGTGTCCATGACCAACAAATGAACCATACAAAGTGATGATCCACTCCAAATACAAGGCGCCTGGCAAATATATAACATTGCAAACTGTTTTTGCATCTTTCGATCAGCTTTGTTTTCCTCTTCTCTCCTAAACCACCCACGTACTCTGAAGAGAAAGCATGGCAGGAATTTTTATATCAGGATTTCTTCCGCTGTGTTTCTAACTTTTGTGGAAAACAGTTGAACTCACGACCTTTTGTTGCGACTTTTCTCATTAACAATCCAAACTGCAGCGTGGCCCTGTCTGATAACACCTCCTCTGGGCCCCTCGCACAGTTTTCAGACTTGTGGAGAGGAAGACATCAATAACAGCTGACACTCACAGAAGCTAACGGCTTTTCTCTGGGAATCTATACGAGTAACCGTACGGGTCAGGACGCGCTTATCACCAACACTCACATGTTCTGTATATCCAGGAGTAAACACGTAAAGCACACACTTCCATTTCTTTAACAGCCTCCATAAAGCTTTCAGTGTGGTTTCCTTCCTCTTACTGTATGGGCAGGTGCAGCTCCCTTTTTATCCCACTAGAGGGCGGTATAAATCAGGTGCATCCCATTTCTCCAGACCTGTCTCCTAAAAATGATCCCTTTATATTTCTTAAAGTGGTTAATCTGGATCTACATGCCTGAACTTGACACAATCAGAAAAGAAAAGGGACAAAAATATTTCCTAAACCATGATGTGTTGTCGTTAAAGAGGGGCATTTGTAGCCCACAGCCATGAGCAAAGCCAGCGTCATCGTGAGGTTAAACAAAGATTTATGGCGCCCTGAGGAGACG
The DNA here is from genome assembly GCF_033239565.1 of Halichoeres trimaculatus. Classification (NCBI taxonomy): domain Eukaryota; kingdom Metazoa; phylum Chordata; class Actinopteri; order Labriformes; family Labridae; genus Halichoeres; species Halichoeres trimaculatus. The sequence continues at coordinate 1,563,777 of NW_027437189.1, forward strand.
CTCTGTGTCACCACAGGAACTTGTAGGATCACACCAAACCTACAAATAAATCATCTCACATCGTCACAGGTGGAGAGTGATCGTTAAACACAGCCCAGGATACGTTTCTACCCAGGGAAATGAAAGTGCTTTTTCCATCTTTGACAGAGTCATGGGAATGTGATGCATCTTTGACCTCCTCCAGGTTCAGCATCCACATTTAGAGTGTTGTTTGTTTTGTGATGCTGGTTCAGATTAGAGTCCGGTTCTTCTGGTTTCTGTAGGTGCAGAGATAAAAACCATCACATTTGATCTGACGTGGGGCAGAGGGATGGATTAAAGGAAAATATGAGGCTAAACAGAGCATAAAGGAAACGAACAGATGCAGGAATTTCACAAACAGCAGGTGATCAATAACAGAATAATACAGGGTGAGAAAAAAATCACTGTGGTGAAGACGAGACTCTGATCGAGGTGTGAGTTTGTTTTGGAAATGAATGGAGATCAGATCTTTATTTTAACTTTACTTTGTTCAAGTCAACTTTTTCCCAGATCCAGCTCCACGAGGTATTTATCAACAGTTAGTTAGAGCTACGCTTTGAAACCTGACAACAAGCTAACTTTGTCCACCCCAACTGCTCAAAGTGGGTTAAAGTGAACATCGGCGCAGATTAACCCGTGTTTAAGCCTTTATTTCAGGTTTTAGCCTTTAGCTGGTGTGTTAGCCATAAACTCTGATTTTAGCCTTACGCTTGTGTTTTAGCCTTTAGCTCATGCTTTAGCCTTTAGCTCATGTTTTAGCCTTTACCTGAGGCCTTTACCTTTACCTGAACACAAACCTAAGGCTAAAGCCTTAGGTTTGTGTTTTAGCATTAAGCTCAGATTTTAGCCTTAAGCTCATATTTTAGCCTTAAGCTTGTGTTTTAGCCTTTACCTTTGATTTAAGCCTTTAGCTCAGATTTTAGCCTTAAGCTTGTGTTTTGGTCTTATGCTCATATTTTAGCCTTCAGATTATGTTTTAGCCTTTGGCTCATATTTAAGTCTGTAATCTGTTTTTTAGCTCATGTTTAAGCTTAAAGTCTGTGTTTAAGCCTTTAGCCAATGTTTTAGCCTAATGTACATGCTTAAGTTTGTTTTTCAAGCTGTTAGCCCATGTCTTAGCCTTTAGCTTGTGTTTTAGCCTTTAATCTGTGTTAAAGACTTTAACTAATTTTCTAGCCATTAACCCATGTGTTTAATCTTTCATTGGCCTATTGGCCTTTAGAATGTGTATTAGCCTTTTCCTCAGCCATTAACCCAACTTTTGGCCTTAAGTACATGTTGTTTTCAAGCTTTTAGCTCGTTTTTCAGCCTTTGGCTCATGTTTCAGCCTTTAGCTTGTGTTTTAGCCTCCAGCTCATGTTTTAATCCACATTCTGTATTTTAGCTTGTGTTTAAGCCTAAAGTCTGTGTTTTAGCCTTTAGCCTGTGCTTAAGCCTTTAGCCAATGTTTTAGCCTAATGTGCATGCTTAAGTTTGTTTTTCAAGCTGTTAGCCCATGTCTTAGCCTTTAGCTTGTGTTTTAGCCTTTAATCTGTTTTAAAGCCTTTAACTAATTTTCTAGTCATTAACCCATGTGTTAGCTTTTAGCTTATGGTTTAGCTTTTAGCTTGAGTTTAATCTTTTATTGGCCTTTAGCATGTGTTTTAGCCATTAACCCAACTTTTGGTCTTTAGTACATGTTGTGTTCAAGCTATTAGCTTGTATTTCAGCCTTAAGCTCATGTTTTAGTCTTTAATCTGTGTTTGAGCTTTTAGCCTGTGCTTTAGCCTTTAGCTCATGTTTTAGCCATGGACCCAAGTTTTTGCCTATTGTACAGACTTAAGTTTGTTTTTCCAACTGTTAGCCCATGTTTTAGCCCTTAGCTTGTGTTTTAGCCCTTAATCTGTGTTCAAGCCTTTAGCAAATTTTCTAGCCATTAACCCATGTGTTAGCCTTTTAGCTTGTGTTTAAGCCTTTATTGGCCTTTAGCATGTGTATTAGCCTTTTCCTCAGCCATTAACCCAACTTTTGGGCTTTGGTACATGTTGTTCTCAAGCTTTTAGCTCGTTTTTCAGCCTTTAGCTCATGTTTTAGCCTTAAGTTTGTGCTTTAATGTGTTTTTCTGCTTTTTTCTCCACCAGCAGGTTCCTCCTGGGGTTGTGAGGAAACATAGAGTTGAAGCTGTTGACAGGAGACGCTTTCAGCTACACCTGCAGAGAAACGGTCACTTTTTATCTGTGAAGTCCATGGGTTTGCAAACACATTCAGTGAAGGATAAATGATAAATGGTCACATTTTAAATTATTTCTTCATCTTTTATTATTTCTTCAGCTTCAGACCGGCTCCTCCTGCGTGCTGCGGCTCCACAGGTCACAGTTAAACTCACCGCTCTGAAACTTTTTCTGACAGACAAAGACAGAAATGGTGTTTTAACCTTTTCATGAGGAACAACAAATACAACAACACCACGATGACGGGCGCTAACGACAGCTCCTCCTCAACCTGAGCTGACAGACGTGTCCGGACACAGAGCTGTGTTTACGACGGGACAAAAATGTAGTCACTTGACCCCAAAGCTCTGACCTCTGATAAACCCCCACAGAAAACTCCCTCTGCTCCGTATCAGGTTCAGGCTCTGTGCACCTGGGCCTGCACACACACACACACACACACACACACACACACACACACACACACACACACCTTCAGAAAGGCCTCTCCTCAGAGTGTGTCTTTCACTCTGCTGTTGGGGCTGGATGGAGAGCAAAGGACACACTCGTAAGGTTTGACAGCTGGGAGCTGTTTGAGTTAGTTCACCATAAACTTCCTCTTCCTTCTGTGGAACCAACGGTAAAAAACACACACACGCACACACACACACACACACACACACACATGCATACACACACTTCTCAGGTAATCTCTTCGTTTCCCAAACAGACTCCTTCCTTGAACAGTGTGTGGTTGTTCCCCTTCCTGGGAAACACACACACACACACACACACACACACACACACACACACACACACACACACAGACTTTGGTCAACCATTAAAACACAAACAAAGTGACATAAAACAGTTTGAGGAGCAGCTTATCTTTTGTTTTTGGATGTGAAATTGAATTTTTGATCGTCCTGATTCTGGGTCACTGAGGCTCAGATGTTGATCTCACACTCGTCCCACTCACTGAGAGAGAAACAAGCCGTGCAGAGGGATTTTAACCTTTTCCTGCAGGATGGGAACATGCAGAGACACGCCGGGTCACATGATGAGAGGAAAGAGAGCATGAACGAAGAGAAAGGTGTGTGTGTGTGTGTGTGTGTGTGTGTGTGTGTGTGTGTGTGTGTGTGTGTGTGTGTGTGTGTGTGGAGGAGCTGAACTGGAGCAGAAAGAAGAGGAATGTGAAAGTGATGGAGGGAAATCCCTGAGCAGGAGAGAAAGCTGAAGTTACTCCTGTTCCCTGAGTTTTACGAGTACGGGAGAAATGTGAAGACAGGATCCTGTCAGAGCATCAAACAGATAAATCTCAGCGTCACACACCGACACCTCTCTGAGACAGTGATGCTCTGCTGAGCTGAAGGAGGAGACGCCACAGGAAGATGCTCCAAACCAGGGGTCTGCAACCCTTACTTTCTAAAGAGCTGTTTAGCCTCAGCTCACGTACATGAAAGTCATTCGGGAGCCACAAAATCAACTTTATCTTCACATTAAGACAAAAAAGTTTATAATCTGTTAAATAATTATATAAGCTTTTGTGTTAATAAAATTGTAAATGTAATTTTTTAGTTTTTTTTTTTATTATTATTTTCAATAAATTTGCAAATTTAAGGAAAAAAAAGAAAAATTGGCAAAGTGATAGATTTAATAAATATGCAAAATTTATGAAAATTCAATGTTAATTTTATTTTAAATAAAAAAATTAGAAAATAAAAAAACAAAAATAAAAATGTGCAAAATTTTGCTATTTCAAAAAATCTGCTGAAATGTCATAAATTTGCAAAAAAAAAAAAAAAAAAACTAAAAAATGCGATTTTTAAAATTTTGCTTAGTTTCGAAAAATTGTAAAACTTTCTACAATTGCAAAAGAAAAGGGTATTTACATTAAAAAAATTCAAAAATTTGTTCAATCTCCAAAAAGAAAAATGGGGAATTACTTTTCTTTTCTGCAAAAATATCAAAAATTGAATTAAAAAAAATGAAAAATTGAAATAAATAAATAAATAAATAAATAAAAAATTAAAAGCTTTATTTTAAGGGATGATGCATTTTTAGTACAAAATGTTAAATCAGGATTGTACTTAGTGCCTGTTGTATTTTATTAATACCCTCTGTAAGAAAAATTAAAAAACCCTGAATTTTAATAATATTTCAAAGCTACAAGGAGCCACTGCAAAGGAGTCAAAGGGCCACATGAGGCTCCAGAGCAGGTTGAACACCCCTGCTCCAAACCTTTCAGACTGAGAGGGTTCAGTTATCACAGGATGTTTCCAGAGGATCACTGAACATGAAGCTGAAGCTGGACTGTTGTTCTGATCCTGACTGTCAGCTTCGCTCTGTAACGGCCGGCGTGTGTCAGGAAGAAGAAAATAACTCTGTGTTTGTTCACGGCCGGATGAGGAAATGAGGACGCCATGTGTTTTAACCACTACAGAGCAGAAAACATGTTCACAGTAAAGAGTTTGATCCTGTTCAGCTCCAGAAGAGAAAACAGGAACCAAGCAGCGGGTACAAGAACCCAGAGAGGAATTTTGATGTGTTTTAAACCTGCATCCTTTAGTGTTCAGATCATCTTAATTATTCATATTTAATCTGGAACAGTTCGTTTTTATGGAGGTATCCACCAATCAGCAGCCTCCAGCTCTGAAGGTCCTGGACCCCCACGGGCAGAGACATGAGCTGTGTTTTATACGTCTAAACCCAAGTTCCTGGGGATAATATGAACCCTAATAATTGACCTACCTCAAATATTTTAGCAATTTAAAAACTTCAGAATTTTTTTAATTCCAAAAAAATGCAATGATTTAAAAAATTGGTGAAATGTTTTAATTTCAAAAATTTAATTGCAAAAATATCACATTCTTTCTGAAATAGCAAAAATTTGCAAAAAAAAATTCAAATAAAAGAATCGGATTTTAAAAACTTGCAAAACTGAAAAAAAAGGAAATTTCAAAAATTTGCAAGAGAAAAAAAAATTAATGATAAATATAATTTGCAAATTTTTGTTATCATTGCCATTTACAAAATATTATTCACTTGGAAAAAAACTCCCTAAAAACTAGAAACTTTTAAAATTGCAAGAATTTCAAAAAGTCTGATATTTGAGAAAAAGCTGCAGAAATTTCCAACAACATTGAAGAGTGAAAAATATGGCATTTAAAAAATGTGCAAAAGTTTTAAACAATTTCAAAAATGCAAAAATTTTAAATAAAAGAATATCATTTTTTTAAAACGTGCAGAAATGAAAAAAAGGAATTTCAAAAATTTGCAAAGATACAAAAAATATTTATAATTTACAAAAAAAAATTACTTGCAAAAAACATTAGCCCTTGGAAACTTAAAAAAAATCCAACATTATTCAAAAGTTTGATATTTTAAAATAATGCAGAGATCTGCAGAAATTTCCAAGAACTTTGAAGAGTGAAAAATATGCAATTTAATTGTGCAAAAGTTTTAAACAATTTTTTAAATTTTGCGAAAAAATTTTAAAACAATGAAATTCTATAAAATTTAAAAAATGCAATATTTTTTAAATAATACTTGAACTTGATGAGTTATATTGGTTATATTGCTTAACTCATTAACTTTGTTGTTTGCTCATGTTGTGCCACATATCAATCATGTATATTAATCCAGCACGTTGTCAGTTAAATGAATCCATCCACACAGAATTAAAATCAGTATTTTCTTCCAAATGAGTCTTTTTGTAGATGTAGTTATCTTCCCAGGGCTGTAAAACTTGAGGTTAGCCACAGGTGCATGGAAAGTTGGTGGGCTGTTGATGTTGTAGGAGGTGAAGTAGAGCGGTGGCAGGCTTTATTGACAGATGGGATGAAGATTTAGTTCAACTAAATGTTAACACAGGATTTTATTTAGTGTCAGTGTCTTTAATCATCAATACCCTCTGGAAGAAAAATAACTATTCTTTATTTCATGAATATTTTTAAAGCTACAAGGAGCCACTGCAGAGGAGTCAAAGGGCCACATGAGGGTCCAGAGCCACAGGTTGAACACCCTTGGTCTTTCTTGTTAAGTGTTTTGACAGGAAGTTCCTGGTTCCTGATGTGGACAAAGTTCCCTCCGCTCAGAGGTTTGGAGCGTGTGTGAACGGAGCTTCATGGAGTTTTTCCTCACAGTCGCTCAGACATGAAACGGCGCCGTTGACGTGCAGAGACAATGACTCTGAGTTTCAGCGCTGGGTTAATTACTGAGTATTTTAAGAGTAGAAGTGTTGAGGAATCTGTGTGTGTGTGTGTGTGTGTGTGTGTCTATGTGTGTGTGTTCAGATGATAAACAGTCAGACAAGATTTTTCTCTTTTTGTTTATTTGTAGATTTTTTTTTACAAATCAAACGCAGTAAATAAAATCTGTTTTGTGTTTCTCTTCAGTCACTGAACATAATTACACAACATTGATCTCTCTCTCTCTCTCACACTCACACACACACACACACACACACACACACACACACACACACACACACACACACACACACAAGCAGCCACTCTCAGCTGAAACACTCCATGCTGGCCTTGGCTCTCTCCATCTCATGTAGGAAGTTGTAAAACTGAGGAAGCGTCAGCTCTGGAGGAGGAAACAGGAAGGAGGGACTTTATTGTTGTTATTGTTTTATTGTGATAATAATGAAATTAATTAATTCAAACACAATTATTAATAACGCACATCCAGGAACTCAGCTCATCTCATCCTTTTATTCCAGTTAATCCTCTAAACGTCTCCATCACGTCTCCTCATCCACAGGATTAGTGAACAAAAAGATGCTGAGTGCCAAAAAACACACTCTGTGGATTTATCTCATCACTGAACGTGAGACGGAGCTGAGTTAAGGCCCACACCTGAGGGGAAACCCTCCATCACTGTGACGTTCTGTCATTAAAGGTGCCGTTCAGTCTGTAATTTGTTATATAAAACAGAATATAAAAAAACTGAAGATAAAACTGTATAAATAGGTGTCAACTTTTTTTCTTATCTCATTTATTTCCAAAGCTGCAATTCAAACAAAATTTCTCCCAGACATTGGTATTAACTCAAATAATCCACACATGAAAAGAAATCACAATGTTTAGGTCCATAAATAATGATTATGGTGAATTAAGTACGATAACACAGGAAAAAAGTATTGAACACACCATGGAAAGGCTGTGTACTGTAACTTTAAACCAGCTTCAACATGCCTTTTCTTGAGGAATGGAGTCTTGCAGGCTGAGCGTCCATAGAGGCCATGGTGGTGGAGTGCATTGCCTGTTGTTTTCTCTGTAACAATTGTACCTGCTGCCTCCAAGTCTTTCTGGAGCACTTTCAGGGTGGTCCTTGGCTGGTTGAGTCCTCTTCTGACTATCTTTCTGACTCCGTGGTCAGAAATCTTCAAGGAGCTCCTGTGCGTGGCCTGTTGATGGTAAGGTGGTGCTTCTTCCACTTGTGAATAATGGCCCCAACGGTGCTGACTGGAATATTCAGGAGCTTTGATATAAGTCTGTAACCAGTTCCATTCTGATGCTGAGCAACAATCAGGTTGTGAATGTCTTCAGAGAGCTCTTTGCCTTTACCCATCATGAGGTGTGTGCTATTTAACTGCTTGGTGAAAAAAACACCTTTTTTATAGGACCATCAATTTGCTCTAGCCCAGCTGATGTTGGTTTGCACTAATTGGAAGTTCAAGTAATAATTACTGACAGATTTCAGGTGGTATGGTGCATTTCCTGTCCAAAGTATTCAGCCTTTCCATGGTGTGTTCAATACTTTTTTCCTGTGTTATCGTACTTAATTCACCATAATCATTATTTATGGACCTGAACGTTGTGACTTCTTTTCATGTGTGGATTATTGGAGTTAATACCAATGTCTGGGAGAAATGTTTTAGACTCATCTCATAAGTCTAAGATCAGGAGGTCTCTGAGCGCAGACTGACGTACCCATGTAGAGGTTTTCGGTGGAGTTCCCCTTCCTGATCACCAGCTTCAGCTGCGGGGGAACAGAGCGGATCAATCAGACTGAGAAACGCAGTGTGTCACGGTCAGGCAGATCAACGTTTGGAGATTTCATACCTGCAGGAAAATGTTCCCCACTTTCTGAACTTCACTGGTGCCCACCGTCACTGTGGAGGTCAGACAGAAACAACGTCAGAACTTCAAATGATGGATCTATAAAAACAGCATCACCAAACCTCAGGAGGACTCCTGTTCGCCCAGTTTGAAAGATTTCAGTCATAAACTGTGGTTTTATTTCCAAGAAGATTGATAAGGATTTGGTTTTACTGCTGAAAAATGTGTTGTTTGGCCTCTTTGTGAGTAACAGAACTTTAGTCTGAAAAACATTTCTTACCACATGTAAGAAGTCTGTTTCAGATTCAACCTCCTGGAGCTCCACTTTTTATTTTGGTAACTTTAGTTTTCCTGTATTTTACGGTGATGTGGGACAGTGGCATTAACCCTTCAACTATCTCCCCTCTCCTTTTAACCCTTTAACTTCCACTTCTTAAATGTGAGGAATAAAGATACCATTTCATTTTTCTTTTTTTTTTAAATTTAGTAATATATGCTTTTATCTATGAGATCTCTAGAGCTAGATCTGGAGAAATCTATGAGAAAAGACTCATAAATTTATGAACGAAAGTCACTAGAAAAGAGTCGTTATTCTATACAAAAAGAAGTTATAAATTACTAGAAAAGAGTACAAATCAACATGAAAAGAGTCATAAATTAAGATTCACAAATCTAAAAGAAAAAGTCATTAAGCTACAAGAAAAGAGTCATTAATTGGGATTCATAAATCTATGACAAAAAACAGCCTACATTTATGAGAGATGAGTCATAAATCTTCCAGCAAATACTCATTTATCTACAAGAAAAGAGTCATTAATCTACAAGAAAGGAGTCATAAATTTAGAGTCATAAATCTATAAGAAAAAAGTTATTAATCTATGAGAAAAGAGTCATAAATCCAGCGGAAAGGAATCAACAAGAAAAGAGTCATTTATCTACATGAAAGTGACATAAATAAAGATTCACAAATCTAAAAGAAAAAGTCATTAATCTACAAAAAAAAGAGTCATTAATTGGGATTCATAAATCTATGACCAAAAAAAAGCCTACATTTATGAGAGATGAGTCATAAATCTACCAGAAAAGAGTCATTTATCCAAGAGAAAAGAGTCATATATTTAGTTTTATAAATTTACGGTAAAGGAGTCATTTATCTACAAGAACAGAGTCATTAATTAAGAGCCATAAATCCATAACAAAAAAGTTATTACTCTACAAGAAAAGAGTGATAAATCCAGCAGAAAGGAGTCATAAAATAAGAGTCATTTATCCACAAGAAAAGAGTTATGAATCTACAAGAAAAGAGTCATTTATCTACAAGAAAAGAGTCATAAATTATGAGTCCTAAATCTATAAGTAAAAAGTTGTTAATCTATGAGAAAAGAGTCATAAATCCAGCAGAAAGGAGTCATGGAATAAGAGTCATTTATCAACAAGAATGAGTCATTTATCCAAGAAAAAGAGTCTTATATCTAGATTCATAAATCTACATGGAAGGAGTCATTCATCTACGAGAAAAGAGTCATAAATCAAAAGACCTAAATCTACCAGAAAAGATTTATAATTTCGAGAAAAAAAAGAGTCATATATATATATAGATTCTTAAATACACAGGAAAGGAGTCATTTATCTACGAAAAGAGTCATAAATCTTTCAGAGAAGAGTCATGATTTAAGTTTCATAAATCAATGAGAAAAGAGTCGTAAATCTTTCCCTTTTCAATGGTTTAAATCTTTAAATAGAGATCGATTCTTTTTTGGCTTTTAATTTAACTTTTGAGTTTTGTGATGTCTGTTTTTAGTCTTCTTTGGTCCTGATCCCTGAGTTTTTACGGCTCTAATTTGTTTCTATGTCTTTTTATTTGTTTTATTGATATTCTTTTAATTTCAATCGGAGCACTTGTTTTTTTTTTATGTGTTCTACAAAAACAGTGGACTGGATTTAAGAGATGATTTCAATATTCTCCTTTCGTAGCTCCTGTTTTGTCTCCACTTATCCTGCTCTGAGCTTTTTTAAGACCAGACTCTGTGGTTTGTTTGGGTCCAGATCATCATTAAACAGATCTTTACCTCGTTGCTAACAGGCAGAAGGTGTTAGCATGTCAGTCACAGTCCAGTCAGATAAACAGCACAAACAGACTCTCCCTGTCCTCTTTAAACCAAACGCCTTTAATGTGAAAAGCTGAGCGTCATGCTAACGACCCTCCTGATGCTGCATTAGCATCTGTGATACCTCCGAGTCTAAAACGTCAGGAATGAACAATGAGGTGTGTTAGAGACTCATCAGCTGATCGGCTTTGAGGAGCAGGAACCTGACGCTAACGACTCATTAGGTTTAAGACGTCAGACCCTCAGAGGGATCACACAAAGACTGGATCTACCTCCAAACTTCCACTCCATGTCCACCAGCTGGTTCACCATCAACGTCTGTCCCACGGCGAGCCGGGTCAGCGCCGCGTAGTGCTCCCCCCACTGCAGGTACAAAATCTTTGTCACGAACACAAAACGCTCATTTCTACAATTCTTCCTCACATGGGAAAGTTACCTGCTGTGAAAAGTGAGCGGCCTTGTCTTCATTCACTCCTGAGGAAAGAAAAGAGGAGACGCTTTAGTTTCGTGGTTTTCCTCTGTCGCCGAGGAGCCCAGCAGCCGTACTTAACCCCGTCTCTCTGAGCCCGACCCTCGTGGCGCTGACTGACTGCGCCGTGACGGACTCACCTAGACTCTCCAGGTCCTCTTTGATCTGCTCAGCTGTCAGGCTTTTCTTCAGGGCTCCTGAGGAGGAAACAGGAAACAATCAGCGTCACTGAGACAAACGCTTTCCTGCGGCTACAGATCTCACTGAGAGTACGAGGGAGAAGAAGAGCATCGTGGGAAATTCTACGAGCGTGGACAAAGAGATGACAACACCAGAAAGGAAAGGTTAAACCTCTCCGAACCTCTGATCTTTAAGAGGAAACTGCTGTTTTTAGCTGCAGGTAATCCAGCACCTGAGCATTCTGGAGCAAAGTGCGTTCTGGGAAATGTAGGAAATCCCTAACTGAAGTAAATACAGACAATGAGGGGGGACAAAGGCCAAGAAATTCCCTCCACACTATCTCAAACCTCCACCTGGAGGCTCCTGGGTTTATGATGTTTGTCTTTGTGTAGAGTGTGTGTGTGTGTGTGTGTGTGTGTCTCACCCTGTGGCACCAGGAGGACGCTCTTCATCAGGTTCCTCAGAGGACCAGCGCTCATCCCGTGCTCCCCTGCAAACTCACTGAGCTGCAGCATGAACCGCTCCGTCTGCACACACACACACACACACACACACACACACACACACACACACACACACAGGGAAAAACACACACACACACAGACGGAGGTATGCATTAATTTGCACACACACACAAAAGAACAGGCAATATTTTACCTCGGTTCAGTTATCAAGGCTAATCACTGAGTCCAAAGTCTGTTAACATCAGAATCCAGAGTGTGTGTGTGTAAGAGTGTGTGTGAGTGTGTGTAAGAGTGTGTGTGTGTGTGTGTGAACTCACTCACCTCCTTTGGCTCCAACAAGAACTGGAACAGAATTTCAACAAGACGGAGAAATTGCTGCAGAAGCAAAAAGGAAAAAAGAAGAAGAAGAAAATCTTAAGCAGGAGAAAAACACACGACGCAACTGAAAACAAAAAGTTTATCAGAGTTTTTACAGAACAGCAGGTTTTCCTCAGGTGAACAGAGACAGGTTGGTTTTTATTCTGTGAAATCACCTCATTAGTGTGTTTAAAGGTCATAAATCGAGGGGTCACTGTCAAGACGGTTTCATTTATATTACTATAAACATTTGTCACTTAATTAGAATATAAAATAAAAAAAATAGGATACAGCATCAAAAGAAAAAACAAGAAAGGACATGATAGGATAGAAAAAAGGAGGATTTGATGAGACAAGACGACAGGAAGAGACAAGATCAGAGGAAACATGACACAAGACACGATACCAAACCAAACAATTGAACAAGATGCTCTGTGATTTGATACGACGCAAAATGATAAAAGACAAAACATCAAACATCAGACTCAGAGTAATAAGGAGATATGACACTGTGAGATGAAACGATGTGAGTCTATGAGATACGATATGAGACAAAACAAGCTGCGATGACACAAGATGTAACACGACAAGACGAGATAAGGCAGAAATACAAGACACAACCAGACAGACACGATAAAACATGAGAAGAGATGAAACCTGGAAGTTTCAGATTAGATTAGCAACACTGACAGATTTTTACTGTTATATCAGTTCAGAGAGATTTATTAAAGTAGCTGCACAGATTTAGCACATGTCTGTGCTAAAGAACAGGGTATACGCTGAAATCCTGAAGTTAAGACTTTTTTAAAAACTTTTCAAAAAGTCTTGAGACCTTATCGCGACTTTAAGCTGTTGTTAGTAACCGATCTTTGACAGACGTAGTTTGCATTTTAACATAAATGAGGTAAACTGAGAAGGAATAAAGCTGAAAGAATAAAAGAAACTAAAGGCAGGTTGGAAAACAAAACAAAAAAACAAAAAAAATTATTTAATCATCGTCAAAATTTAGGACATGTGCTTGATATTGTGTTATTTACTTTCTATCAGCGTTACATATGGACGGCTGCTAAACTACGGTACAAACTGAGTTTGTCACATTAGCCTAAGGATATGTTGGGCTGCTAGCGCTACGTACAGCCCGCGCTTCACAAACTTACAACTTTGCTTGTTGTCACGCCTCAAACAACAGCGCTACGTAACTGTATTAATAAATAACTTATCTCATGGTGTTGTATCCAGTAAAAAAATGATTTGAACAAAGGAAATTTGCTCCAAAACAACTGAGATCAGGGGAAACTTTCTCTAAGTCGTAAGAATCCAAGATCCCAGGTCGTCATATCTCTGAGAAATTTTCTCAGGAGGCTTGAGAAACTCTGATGATCTAGAAATACTTTGAGATGCTAAAGCTTTTTCTAGATCCTCACGCTGGTCTGTGATGAGTGTGACGAGCAGAATGATCGTCCAATCACCAGGTGAGGTTATTTTTGAAAGTTAAAGGCGTGTCAGGTTAGTTTGTAACAGTCGCAAGGAGGAAAATAAATATTCATGGATACATTTGGAGTTAAAGCTTGAATACCAACAAAATTTAATACCTCATAACATTGGGATTAAGACTTTTTAATACTTTTTAAGACCCAACAGACACCCTGAAGAATCAGAATCATCAGAAGCATTTTTTATATCACAGGGAATTCGTCTTGGTCTGTTTGTGCAAGTAGTTTAAAAAAAGAGCAAAAGTAAAGTAACATCAAGAATGGAGAAAAAAACGAGAAAAAAAAATTAAAAACAAATATTTACACTATGATAGATTAGTTAACAGGTCTACAGTACACTCTATTGCACTAAAGATGATAGTAAAAAAAAAATCATGAAGAAAAATGATTATTTTTTTGCCATTACTAAGATTAAACTGTAAATATGTGTGAATACAAACTAGTTTTCTGTATCAGAAGCTTAATAGGCTCAAAGAAGATTACTACTGGTCCGTAATGTTACTTTTATGAGCCAAGAAGTCTGCAGTCACATGATCCACACACTCTGTCACCTGTGTGTGTGTGTGTGAGTGTGTGTGTGTGAGTGTGTGTGCCAACAGTTCAGGATAAAGAGCCAAGAAACCCACAGAGTCATAGGAAAACACGGTGTGATTCAGTTTAAGGTAAAGCTGAGTGGAGAATCCCCGTGATTTAGCTCGGCTACAAACAGTTAGCATGCTAATCTTTCCTTTAGCTTTCTGCGTCAATAATCAGTGAATTTCGCTGTTTTTACCTGTTCGTTGAACTTGTTCAGGTTCTGAAAGTCTGTGCTGACAGAGTCAGGTAAAACATCTTTAGTAAAGTGAAGCTGCATCGTTTCAATCCCAGTAGAAACTGTCAAAACTCTCTGACGCTCTCTGAGCTGCGCGGAGCTGTTTGAAAGCAGTTCCTGGTTCCTCTCTGCGCATGCGTCACCGGGCTTGAGCGAAGGAGAGCGGATTTTGACTTTTTTTTTTATATACAAACATAATAAAAATGATAATTAATGTGATTTTTATTCAGGAGACAAACATTTTTTTTTTTCAGAAAATTACAAGACGATATTGTTTTTATTTCTAAAAAAAAATCGTAGTTTCTAAAATGTAAACAGCAGCAGAAAAACTATAAAGTTGTTACACCTACAGCTACATTTACCTGCAGAAACAGACAATTTTAACAATATGTATGCGAAAATATGAATATAAATGCCAGTAGTTTAACTTGATGACTTTTAGGCGTTTACATTGGCACAAAAAATAGAATACAATAGAATATATTTTTATTGACACCCATTGAATTTAAAAAATAAATAAATAAATAAACTGTTAAAAGCATTTTTTTTTACATTCAAACAATGGTAAAACGATGTTTCTCAGCTGTAATATTTATCAAATGAGACATCATTCCTGTGTATAGAAGAATCTCATGCGCAAAATTACAACTTCAGACACGAAGTTTTTTTAAAATCCTAAAATACATAAAGATTATAATCGATTTAAGTTTAAAACAGTTCATAAAGTGCATAAAAGCAGCATGAACTTGAGTGAAGTCTTGTTAAAAGCGCTCACTTTGGGGAACAAAGAAGAGGAACAGAAGGTCTGTTTTTGTGAAGGGAGGAAAGAAGGAAGGAGGGAAGGAAGGAGGGAAGGAGAGAAGTTTCGTATCCTCCGGGGACAGAAAATGGGAGTTGAAATTCTCACCTGGGAGCGACCAATCTGCTCCCTCCCCCTCCCCGCAGGTCGGGTATAGTTGGGCCGACCCACGCCGGAGTCGCCCAGTGAACTGTGGGACGCACACGCAGGACGCACGAGCCACGGAGAGGGAGAGAGAAAGGGAGAGCGGCACTGACTTGCATTGGGAGTGTGAGAGAGGGAGCAGGAGTGCACGGCGCAGATCTGCAGCAGCATGCTCGGACAGAGTGAACGACTCCTGCCAGAGGACGACACCGACTCCTGATCCGCGCCCAGGTCCACGCTCGCTTTCTGCTCCGGGAACAACTTTCCTCACACTCTTCGACCCTCCAGGCTCCAACACACCGACGGCTGCGTTTTCCCACCGTGGATGAGTGCAGGAAGCGTGGATGGTTATGTAAGTTTTACCCGGGGAGGAGGCTGGGGCGCTTTGTGCGGGAGTTAACCCAGCGGAAAATAACCTCACACTTTACGCACAGGTTGTTCAAACACATCTGCTGCTCTCCGTGATCCTGGTTCAGTGTTTGTGTCGCGCTTTGCACTCTGGGACTCTTTGTGCACGGCTCTGGAAGTTTGCTCCTCGGCAGACCTGTTGCCCATGTGCACAGACCTGCAGGGCTGCATGGTGATGCCTTTGAACCTGAGGAGAAAGAAAACTCAACAACCAGTCACGTGATCCTAGAGTTGAAAAGTGCATTCATATCAGGCAGAATCAGTCTAAGGCATCGAGTTTCATACTTTAATCATCCTGTTGTACATCAATAATGAAGAGTTTGTCGAGTGTGTGCAGTTGTACAGTTCTCCTGAGCCGGAGCGCCTCTCACATGTCTGAATATGTCGCTTTTTACTCTTTGAACTCCAGATTTTAAAGGTTTTCTTTTAGTGGATTTCCTGGAGGTGTGTTAACTTTGAAGGTTTCATGGTGCGTTATTCATGCAGATACTGGAATGATGATTTCATGTACCCACGGGGCAGGAAAGTGAGTCAGCAGTGGTTTACAGAAACCCCACAGAGAGCCGTGGTTTGATCACCTCTCAGGGATCTCTGCACCGTCCGTCCTTCTCCCCGTTTCCGGGACTCTCTCCGGTGTTGGGACTTGTTTGGTGCCGGTGCAGGTTCCCTCTCTGAACCTCCATCTTGGATTATTGCGCAACATGTCACCTGGTGATTCACCAGAGGAGCACGCATTGTTAGGGGAGCAGAGCCCGAACAGCGTGGGGAGGCTGGTGTTTGATTGGTGGAGCTGGTCAGGGAGAAAGCACGCGGAGGAGCGCAGGGGGAGGAGCCTCTGGAGGTGACATGTTACAGTCCAGGGGAGGTGGTTCAGAGGTTATTGACATAATTCAGCTGGTTGAATCATTTTCCCGCCAGCAGAGGCAGACAGACCTCCCACAAACTCCACCAAGACTCC
Source organism: Halichoeres trimaculatus (assembly GCF_033239565.1). Classification (NCBI taxonomy): domain Eukaryota; kingdom Metazoa; phylum Chordata; class Actinopteri; order Labriformes; family Labridae; genus Halichoeres; species Halichoeres trimaculatus. The sequence goes on from NW_027437189.1 coordinate 1,580,249, forward strand.
AGTGAGTTAACCCCAAAACCTCTCTGTGTCTCTTCTTCTTTTCTTTGCTCTGATTCACCAAACTCTCATTTTATCATCTCCAAAGTAACAGAGTTTAACTTTATGATCGGGGGTCTGCAAACTTTACTTTCAGAGGAGCCATTTTTCTTCAACTCACCTGGATTAAAGTCATTCAGGAGCCATTTTAACTATTTTAACTTATATCAATATGAAGAGAAAAATTTATACAAAGTTAAAATTTAGCAACTAACTGTCTAAACCTGGAATCACTTTTAATTTTAGAAGAATATTGTTATAAAATACTACAATACTAAAAAGGTTGTCAAAAACAACTCATTTTGTTAGATTTGAATGAGAATCAGAATACTGCTAGAACAATTCCTCGAATGATTCGAGGTACTTGATTACCAAAAATACTCGAGTAATTTTCTCTGCCTCGAGGAATCGTTTAATTTTAAAAAAGATCAAAGAGTGGTATTTCAAATAGAGCTGAGGCCATATTAAGAGAGTTTTCAGACCCCTCAAGCTACCCCTTATACAAAATATCAACTAGCAACAAAGCTAGCTTCTTTTCTGGAGTTTGGAGACTAACGGGTCATTCTACCAAACGGGTGATATTTGGGTCCGCAACATTTGATGAGATGTACAAGACACAAAAAATGTGTGAAAGTGTGTTTACAGATTTTGGAGCTACCAAAGCAAGTGCTCTTATTGACATGCTGTATCAGAAAATTCTATTTCTTAAAGAGAAAAAATTTCATTTGAAAACTAACTGCTCTTTCACTCAACAAAAATGTATTTTATCCGATTACTCGATAAATCGATGGGATTTTCAGTAGAATACTCGAATACTGAAATATTTGATAGCTGCAGCCCTAAATCAGAGTCACCTTTATACACCAAGTATCGCAAGAATATAATTAATTGGACTCTAGTAAACCACACTCTCTCTGTACCATTATCATGAACACACAATTAATATTACAAAAATAGAAAAAAATAGAGCTTAAGTAATAAAAAAAAAAAAAGATAATAATAATTATTATTATTATAATCATATAATTTAAATGAATAACTTCATAAAAATAATAGAATATAAATATAATTAAGATCTATGTATAGGGAAGAATAAAAAATATATCTAGACAGTTTAAATAAAACTGAAAATCAAAGAATTAAAGTAGTGCACCGAAATGGTAACCTGACACACCAGACAAACAGTTTCACATATCCGCCACGGAAATATTTCACTAGTCCATCTGGGTAGCAGCTCTTCAGATTTGTTTTCAGAGGCGGGACCTTCAAAAAAAATCAGCAGCTGGTGATTGGACGACCGTTCGGATTGACAGACTCACCACAGACCAATCCGCATCACGCCGTGGTATGATGTAGCTTATGTTTGTTGCTGCTTCTAAGAAACAATAGATGAACAACTACAGGAACACGAGAAACAGCTGTGATAACGGCGTTAGACGACTGCTTCTGTTTTTGTAAAGTTAACTTAAGAATCGAAGGAACACTGACAAGTACGAAAGTCTGCTGACGTCACGTCTTCTCATCACTTATGCTGCTGAATGAAACATGATTTTGCAAATAGGAACAGACAGGCTGTAGCTGTACATGAGGCATAGAAATGTAAAAATATAGACATAAAAACAACATTTCAATTACAAAACATTAGAAGTTTCTGGTTATCTTTTAATGGGTCAGGCTTTAGAGTCATAGACTGTTAATAAAATGAACATCATCTTATTTAGCCTGAAGTGAAGTCGCCACAGAAACTGCTCCCCCTAGTGGCTGGCTGCAGTATAGGTTAAAAAAATCCATCTCCCCAGTCATTCCAGATGGGCTGTGGTCAAACTTTAAAAAATTAATCCACCTGGTAGAAATGTTTCTCACGTCTGATTGTTGTGGTGATTTGAAGATATCATTTGGCTGTCTTGTGTTCAAGTCCTATTTTTTCTAAAAAGTTTCATTTTCATTAGTTATAAAAGGCTAAAAATGGGGTCTAATATCACGTTTAACGATGATTGACAGCTGACTTTCCTGTGTATTTTTTTCAGGGATTGTAAAATATGTTGAGGGATAGAGTCAAGAAGTGATTAGACTCTTATTTTTTGTCCCTCACAGTCTCTACTGCGCAGACTCTGGCTGCAAGTGCTGCGCTTGTGATGCGGGACCAAGTGTTTTAACATGTGATTAAACTCTGAGCATCAACAAGTGAAAACAGTTGGATTTAACATCTGAAATGCTTTCATTTTCCGTTGATTAGATTAAATCCACATTAACACTGAAACCAGTTCATACCAGTGGCTTTATTTGCAGATCCACGCAGTAATCTGACTTTGTCTTGATGTCCCTGAACTCCAATGTCCAAGTGATTAGCTGCACCTTAATGCTTAGCTCAGTGTCGCTAACTCTATCTAAAGCAGCAAAGTTGGGAGATTTATTTGTTAGATTTTGACTCGCCTACCAAAAAGACTGGGATTTATCTTTGGTGTCATTAAGCTCCATCAATGTATCATAAAACCCATAGTACACCAAATAAATCAGATTAAATTCAGATTATATTCACACATCACTGTACAAACACTGTTTGGGCTGACGGGCCGTTTTTGTCCTGCAGCTTCAGGTTAATCCTGAGGAGATCACACCTGTCACAGTCTGATAGGAGACTCAGACTATGTTTCTTTTTCTGACCTGGAGCAGTGCATGATGGGATAACTGAGTCATGCTGTGGTTTTGATATATGATGATGATAATTGGATGATGACAGTCATTGATCGGGAGCCAGACGCCTCCGTCAACACTTGTTCTGAACGTGCCGACACTGAGGGGTGAAACCTCTGTTCATGGTGGAAACAGAAACTGTTCAGAGCGTGTATTTTTGGAGTTTCTCCAATAAGCTCTGAGAAAGTGGAGTGAATGAATTCCTTTTTTTACTTGATGTAAAAGCCTCAAATTTCTTGCAGTAGAAGCCTGCAGTTTTTTCCTGGATACATTTAAAAAGGTTAGGATTTTCTAACACTGGCTGCGAGAGCACCCCACCTTCAAACCTGGGAAATGTTCCAGTAGCTATTCAGAAACGCCTAATAATCAGCACAGAATAGGGAAAGACGACAGTATTGTGTGACGGGGGAGACCAGCTCTCTTCATCAGGTGATTTAAGCCCATTTCCATAGAGCAGTCCAGTTTGGATCAGTACCGTTTGGTACGAGTTGGATCAGTAAACCATGTCCTTCTTGGTAGGCGGCGTGTAAGCTGGATGCCATGGCAGCATGACACAGTGTACCCCGTGAATAAATCTAACAAAGAAGAAATAAGCCACACGGTTTTGCAGTTTTCAGATGTTTGGTGACGCCATTTTCCAAACAAACAGGAAGTGGACTGGACATTTAAACATGGTAGGGTTACGTGTTGTACTTCGTTGCCGCCGTTGTACATGAACTGACTGATAGACTGCAGCGTTTCTAGCTCCACTCCAACAGAAGGGAACCAAAACAGTTGGATGGTACAGAACGAGTCAGTACAGGTCGGTACTTTGGGGGGTTTCCATGTTTGATAAACTTTGTGAATCAAACATGTCCCCACGGCTTCCATGTTTTACAGGTCTTTGGTTTCTGTGTGTCAAAGTAAGATTTGTATTTTTATGCAGATGCTAAGGAATCAATGCTAATGCAACACTTCCTTGGTCAGCGAGGTGGATCTGAGGCCAGGGTGTAGACCAAGGGTGTTCAACCTGTGGCTCTGGACCCTCATGTGGCCTCCTTTGCTGTGGTTCCTTGTAGCTTAGAAAAATATTACTGAAATAAAGAATTGTTATTTTTCTTACAGAGGGTATTGATGATTAAAGACACTGACACTTTTTTTTTTTTAAATTAGGATTTATTCCAATTTTTTTTCTGTATTTTTAAATCAAAGGTTTTGAAAATATTTAATTTTTTGCAAATTACATTTTTTTTTTTTTGAAAATTAAGCAGCAGTCAAATACCTTTTTTTATTTTTTGCAAATTTTGGCAGTTTTGCAATGTGTAAAAAATTGCTGAATTTTTTTGCACATTTTTTAATATAATTTTTTTTTTTTTTCAAATACAAGAGAAAATAAATATTTAAATTCTTTGTGGATGGATTCATTCAACTAGCAAGGTGCCAGCTTAATCAATACCATTGATATTTTTGGAATTTTAAATCTGTTTTAGTTATTTTTTGGTAATTTTTTTTACATTGCAAAACTTTTCAAAATTTGTAGAGATTTTTTTTTATTCACACTTTTTCAAGTTTTGCAAATTCATGTACAATTTTATACGTTTAAAAAACTTTTTCTTAGGATGATTTTTACCTAGATTTTTCAGTTTGGATACAATTTTGACACTTTTTTGTCTTTATTGTGAAGATTAAGTAGATTCTGTGGCTCCTGAATGACTTTAATCCAGATGAGCTGAGGAAAAATGGCTCCTATGAAAGTAAAGGTTGCAGATTTGAGGAAAGATTTCCAGTTTCTTCTCCTTCATACCTGAGTGATGCATCAGTCAGGATGAAACTGTGCTAATGCCTCACTGCTCTGAGCACATGCTCTGACAGCGTAGTTTGTAAACAGTCTTCGTGTGAACAGTTTGTGTCTCCGTGCACAGGTGCTTTATCAGGAAACGTAGCTCTGCAGAAATCTCCCTTTCCAGTCTCTGGTCCCTAAAGGGTTAAAGTTTGGTCTTTCAGATCCAGAACTGCAGCTCTGGTGGGTCCCCCTGAGGGTTTTGAGTCGGGCTTCTGTGCAGATCTTTACTGTATAAGCTTCCAGCTTTCAGCCGCACAATGGGCCACAAAGAAGACAATGTATAAAGTGTAGGACTGGATCTGAGCTGGAAGGGGCCATAAAGTACATGACAGACAAGGAATGCGGCCCCCAGAGAGACCCCCGAGGAGCTGCAGACCCCTCCTTATCACACACACTCACACACACACTCTCACACACTCACACACTCACACACTCGTAGCCTTTAGGGAGCGAACAATCCCCTCTTGCAGTGGCGTTCCTAATCTCTAGCCACCAGACACAACTTTGATGTAAACCCCCTCCCCTTGTCCTCCGTGTCCCCCTTTCCGTGGGCCCCTCACTCTCTGCCCTCCATCCTTCCTCAGCCCTCCTGATTTCACTTCCACCTTTTCTGTCTCTGGTTCTCAGAGCGTTAAGATGCAGCGATTAGCGCTCACGTGCAGCGCTGCAGAGCGTGCTCAGACTGAGCGTGCTCAGACCGAGCGTTCCTCAGTGAGGAGGTGGACGGAGGCGGCGAGCAGGTACCTGTTTGATGCTGAGTGGGTGAAAGGTCAGGGCTGTGGGGGAGTTCACTTCCCGTTTGAAGGATGAACTCCTTCACCCCTCAGTCCCACAGCGAGTGGGGTGAGGCGGGGTGAGGCAGGGTGGGGGGGCCGCGGCTGATGAATATGCAGCGATGTCAGGAGCCTGTTTGTCACTCTGATGGGAGAAACTTTGAGCAGTTTGAGGCTGAAATGAAGCTGGAGCATAAATCAGTCCAGACCCAGCCCAGTTCTTGAAGGTGGGGCACTGTGCCGGGGCACGTCAGGCTGAACCAGGAGCCTGAACCAGGAGCCTGAACCAGGAGCCTCCACCACCAGCAGAAACTGCATTTATTGACTCACATGTGGTTTTCTATCTGCTAATCTGAGCTGTTTCTTCATGTAAAGCCTGAGTCAACTCTGTAAATCTGCAGACGGTCAGGACGGCCTCACATGTATCCCACGTCATTTCTCCATCATCTGTTGTCTGAAACGGGGCGAAACCTCCTGTTTTTAGGGTCTGTGCTGCGGCCAGGAGACGGTCCTCTCCCTCTGCACGCAGAGATCTGTTAACTTTCACAAGAGTTTGTAGAGTTTGCAAACTTTGCAAAGGACTTCCTGCACTACCCGATCCATTTTTGAGTGTCTTGTTCTGATTGCAAATCCTCCAACATGTTGACACCTGGTGACTGCCAACATGCTGGATTAATATACATGATTGATATGTAGCAAGACATTAGTTGAGTTGAGAAATATTATCGACTTCAAGTATAATTGTAAAATTTTAGACATATTGGAAAATTTGTGATTTTTTTTAATTTTTAGATTTTTTTTATATTATCATTTTAGTTTCTTACATGCAACAAGTTAAAATCTTTAAAAGTTTATGAAATTGTCAAACAAAAGAATTATTTTTTTCAGAATTTTTGCAAATTTTTAAAGTTTTTTCTATTTTTACTAATTTTTAAAATGTAAAAAATGTGAAATTTTTGCCAAGTTTTGAACTTTCTAAAAATATAAAATCTGTAAAAAAAATTCAAAATATCTTATTTTTTTTAATTTTTGGAAATTAAAAAAAAACAGATATCACATTCACAAATTTATAATTCAAAAAACTTCTTGTTTGGATAATTATTCACCAGAATTTCTATGGATGGATTCATTTAACTGCCATTGTGCTCACTAACTTCCTTAATACACGTTTCTGAAATAAGGCAGAACATCAGCAAACAACATAAAGTAACGAGTTGGGCAAAATGATTTCTATATTTTCAAACTCTATTATCAATTCAAAAATTTTTAAATTTTTGAAAATTCTTGCAATTTCAAACTTGTTCATAATGTTTGTAAATTTATTGAAATAAATGCAAATCTTTTAAATATCTGAGGTAAAATTTCAAAAATTTTCCTATTTTTTTTAATAACTTGCAAATTTCTGAAATTTATGAGAATATATGAGAAGAAAAACAATATTTAAAAAAATGCTAAATTGATTTTTTTTAAATAATTTATTCTTTTATAAAGAAGTTTATTTTATTTATTTTTTTTTTTTCTCGACTTTATTTATGGATTTTTCATTTTACAGATTGAACATAAACACACCCTTAATACTCCCCAACCACCCGGTTACCCCCCCATCCCATACAAATACACTAACAAAGACAAGGAAGAAAGTAAAAACAAAACAAGGAAACATAACAAAACAAAACAAAACAAAACAAAACAAGACAAAACAAAACATACTTACATTCATACATGTGAAGATGAAATAAATAAATGTATCACTCCTTTACAAGTACAAATATCTGTGAGGCAAGTTTATGTCTTACTTACTTGACATTCTCAGTCTATACATATGTATCAATAACAATAGCTTCATAAAAGACTCAGATTTTTAACATAGACAATAAAAGAAGACCAGATCATCCAAAATTTTTCCGGCCGGTTTTCTCTGCTGTATCTTAGCTTTTCCAGCTGCAGCACAGAGAGCATTTCCTTAATCCAACTATCGAAAGATGGAGGTTTGTCAGATTTCCACTGGAGAAGAATAGTTCTACGGGCTATTAAAGATGCAAAAGCAACTGCTTTCCCTTGTAGTTTAAAAACAGTGATTTCTGGAGGAAGAATCCCAAAGATGGACATAAGTGGTGACGGTGGGATTTTTTTCTTGCAAATATGAGAGATAGCCTCAGAAAAATTTGTCCAGAAACTTTTCAGTGATATACAATTCCAAAACATATGTCCCAGAGTCGCTGGACTTTGGTGGCATCTGAAGCATGCAGAGCTAACATTGGAATATAACTTGGAAAGCTTGTCATTTGAATAATGCAGGCGATGCAACACTTTAAATTGAATTAAGCTGTGTCTAATACAAATAGAGGAAGTGTGAATCCGTTCTAAGCAAAGTTGCCAAGACCTCTCAGAAAGTTTGATGTCTAGGTCCCTTTCCCAGGATAGTTTTGTTTTGGTCCATGATGGTGGATTAGCACCCTGAATTTTGATATAAATTTTGGAAATGTTGCCTTTTGTATACGGATGTAAGGCTAGTATGTCATCCAATATATTTCTATTGCAAGGTTGTGGAGGATTAAAGTGTTTGCCAATGAAGCTTCTAATTTGAAGATATCGGAAAAAGTGGGATTTAGGGATATTGTATTTTCTTTGTAGTGTTTCAAATGACATTAACGTTCCTTTAAAAAAAAGGTCTTTAAAAAAGACCAAGTCACATTTATGCCAAGTTTTAAATGCAGAATCCGTTCGGGATGGTAAGAAAAGGTGATTATTTAGCAAAGGAGAAAATAAGGAAGGATGAGTAAGATGAAACTGTTTTCTAAACTGAAACCAGATTTTCAGAGAATGCTTTAGGACTGGGTTAAGGACCTGAGGATGTGAACTTATAGGAATTGAAGAGCTCAATAATGAAATAGGATTAATGGCTGGGTCGCTATACAGTTCCATCTTGGCCCAGACAGGTCCCTGGTTGTTACGCCATGTGGAAATCCAATATGGTAACTTACTTATGTTTGCAGCCCAATAGTAAGACATGAAATTAGGCAAGCCTAGACCCCCAGCTGATTTTGGTACCTCAAGAAACACTCTTCTCATTCTTGGAACCGTTTTACACCATACAAATGAGGAAATCAAGTTGTCAATCTCTCTAAACACATATTTAGGTAGGAAGAAGGGAATCATTTGAAAAAGGTACAAAAAACGAGGAAGGATTGTCATCTTAACAGTATTCACTCTTCCAGCTAAGGAAATGGGCAGTATAGACCATCGTTCCAGATCCTGTTTTGTTTGTTCTAATAAGGTCTTGAAGTTACGTTGAAAGAGATCCTTAAATGAATGTGTAACTTTAACTCCCAAGTATGTAAATTCTTCAGCTCGTTTAAAAGGAAAAGAGCTAAAGTCCGTCACCGCTGCCAAATGGTTAATAGGAAAGAGGATGCTCTTAGAAAAGTTCAGTTTGTATCCTGATATTTTGCCATACGATTCTAGTATGTTAGTGAGAACTGAAAGAGATTGTATAGGGTTTGATAAGTATATTAAGAGGTCATCTGCATAAAGAGACACCTTGTGAATTTCACTATGTCTTGACACTCCACTGACCCCATCATTCATTCTTAAGGCAATAGCCAAAGGTTCTATGGCCAAGTCAAAAAGGAATGGTGACAGACAACAACCCTGTCTTGTTCCCCGGTGCAGCTGAAAATAACCTGATGTGTCAGAGTTAGTGCGTACTGAGGCCAATGGTGAGGAATAAATTGTTTTTATCCAATTAATTACATTAGGGCCAAATCCAAACTTGTAGAGAGTAACAAATAAATATTCCCACTCCACCCGGTCAAATGCTTTTTCAGCATCTAAGGAGATTACAACCTCTGGCTGTTGGGTGGAGTGGGAGGAGTAAAGTACATTAAACAAACGGCGCATATTAAAGAATGATTGCCTCCCTGGAATAAAACCTGATTGGTCTGGGTTTATTATTTTAGGGATCACTGGTTCAAAACGGCGTGCTAGTGTTTTGGTCAGAATTTTATAGTCACAACAGAGTAGACTTATTGGCCGGTAAGAGCCACACTCACACGGGTCTTTTCCTTTTTTTGGCAGGACAGTAATAATTGCTTGGGTCATGGTGTAAGGTAATTTTCCCATAATAAGGATCTCCTCAAAGAGCTTACATAGAAAAGGGGCCAATTTAGTTGAAAATGTTTTATAAAATTCAACAGGTAGCCCATCTGGACCAGGCATTTTACCATTTTGCATTGAATTGATTGCTAATGTGATCTCTTCACTTGAAATTTTTGAATCCATTCTAGATTTATCTTCTGGGCTTATCTTGGGGATTACAAGAGGCTCAAAAAACCTCTGGATCTCAGATGGGTCAACAGAAACCTGTGATGCGTAAAGATTTAAGTAGAATTCTTTAAACTGGTCATTTATAGTTGTGGGGTGGCTAGAAATTGTTCCCTGTTCAGTGCGGATCTCAGTTATAGTCCTGTCAGCAGAGGATTGTCTGAGTTGGTGGGATAATAAGCGGCCACCCTTATCACTATGTTCATAGTAGGTTTGTTTTGTTTTAAGTAATAACCTTTCTGTTTGTTTGATGGAAAGGCTATTGAATTCAGATTGGAGTAATAATCGGTCTTTATACAAGTTTGGGCTTGGAGAAGTAGCATATTTGATATCTACCAATTTAATTTGTTGAGACAGATCTGCAAGGCGACGACCACGTTCTCTTTTCTCATGTGCAGCATAGGAAATTATTTGTCCTCTGAGGTAAGCTTTAAGTGCCTCCCAGATAATACTATAGGACATGCCAGGTGTACTATTAGTTTCGATAAAAAAGTCTATCTGATCTGAAATGAATTTCTGAAATGGTTTACGGGATAGTAACAGTGGATCCAAGCGCCAAGTACGTTGTGTTACATTATTGTCTGGGAAGATCAAGTCTAATTGGACGGGGCAATGATCGGAGATGACTATACTATGGTATTGACATTTAGATACAGAGGAAAAAATTCTTTTGTCAATTAGAAAAAAATCTATTCTTGAATATGACTGGTGGACGGGTGAAAAAAAAGAGTACTGCTTGGAGGTTTTATTCACATGTCTCCATGGATCTAATAATTTGTAAGAGTCCATGAACGAAATAACTGTACTTGCAGATTTGGATAGCTTGACTGGAGACTTAGGATTGGACCTGTCCAAATTTGGCTCTAAAACCAAGTTAAAATCCCCTCCTAAGATTAAATTGTAAGTCGTGGGGTCAGGAAAATTTGCAAAAAAATTGGAAAAGAACTGTGGATCATCCCAATTTGGGCCATAGATATTGGCCAAGGCTACTTCATTTCCAAACAGTTTCCCCAAGACTATAACATACCTACCCTTAGCATCAGATATTGTTTTAGTGGATATAAATGGAACACCTTTTCTGATTAATATGGCCGCACCTCTAGATCTATCCCCATAACTAGAGTGGTAAATCTGACTTATCCAGCCTCGTTTTAGTTTTAGATGTTCGTTGGAACGGAGATGGGTCTCTTGCAGGAACATTATTGCGGGCCCCAAAGTTTTCAGGTGTGCAAATATTCTGCTACGTTTAATAGGGTGTTGTAATCCTTTCACATTCCAGCTAATAAAGCGAATTGGGCCTGAAGAGCATGGATTTGGTCTACTCATTTACTGATAAACTAAGTATAAATAGTGTCTCTGACATGGGAAAAGGAGCAATAGTAATACAATAAAACAAAAACAAAATAAAAAAAAAGGAAAAAAAATAATGACGTAAAATTAGAATAAGGCACACACACAGTGACATAAATTCCCCAAAAATGTGCTGATCTCCCAAAAACCTCTGGAGATCGCACCCAAACTCCTATCTTAGGCAAAAACAGCACCAAAGTGCACAGGGTTAACTAACACACTACCTGCTTAACACAGCAGAACATTATCTTTAAGGAAAAAAAAAGGCACATATTATGTGATTTAGAAAGACAAAATGTGCAAAATTTAAAACTTCCTCCATCCGGAATAAAAAATATTCGAGTACCGCTGAATGAAACTTAGAGACGAGAGAGAGAGAGGAAAAAAAAAAGGTTTCCCCCTCTTGTAAAATGAGGTTAAATGAGCTGAATAAACTTAAAATAAGCTCAAAGCTGTAATATGTTTATGAGGACCCTCAGTCTTATTTTTCTCATTTAACATCTTTCAAAGTTAGTTGTCACCTGATCAGCGTCCTGAAATGTTCTGAGTGATGTACTTCTGGGCCTCATCTGGGGTGGAGAAAGTTTTTTCTTCGTTGTTATAGGTGATCCGGAGCCGGGCTGGGTAGAGGATGCCAAAACGCACCCCTTCGATCCCGCGAAGCTGCCGTCTGATGTCATTGAACGCTGCACGGGCTTTGGAGGTTTTGGCGGTGTAGTCGGGGAAAACTGACAGAGACATCCCGTTTATCTTGATCCGTTGTTTTTCCCGTGCAAGGCGAAGAATGTTTGCACAGTCCTGATAGTAATGGAAGCGGGCCACAATGACGCGTGGAGGGTTTCCGCTTTCAGGCACCGGGAGAAGTGAGCGGTGCGCCCTGTCCAGCAGCGGCGCGTCTTTTAAACCAAACGCCTGCTGAAGCAGTGCCGAAACGGCGGATGTAGAACAGGCTTGAGCCTCGGGTACCCCAACTAGCCTGACGTTGTTTCTCCGCGATCTCGCCTCCAGATCATCACATTTGTTTTGCAAGGTGTCAGTCACTGCAGTGAGGCGCCGTACTTCTCTCTGCAGCTGTGTAATGTCATCCGTGCATGTAGAAAGGCTCTCCTCCATACCTTTTACCGTGACATTCAGCGATGACAACTCAGATGTAATTGCCTCTCTGTACTCCCTCAGTTCGGACCGGGCTGCATTAATGTCAGCCCTTACGGTTGCCATCTCGCTTTCCAAGACGTTCCGGACCTCTGATTTTAGAGTGTCTATCAAGTCCTTCCGCAGAGAGGACAGAAGTTCGCGTCTGATAGCCTCCGTGTCAACCGCGGAATTAGCCGTGTCCAAGTTAGCCCCACCTGGAGAGCCTTTGTTAGTGGAGGCCGCAGGTTGAGCCGGGGAAATAGGCCTCACTTGTAGAAGGGTTGTTTGCTTTCCTCTGGTTGATTTTCCAGCCATTTTCGGTTATTCTATTAACTTAACAACTTCAAACTAAATCCAGGCTGGAGTTTCTTTTGTCAAATTGTGCCAAATAATATATTTTTAAAAACTGTTCTGCTCTGCTCGGCAAAATGCGACTTACTCCATTGCTCGCTCAACAGCGCCCCCCAAAGAAGTTTATTTTTAATTTACAAATTTATTTTTAAATTAATTCAAATTTATTAAGTAAACTCCCATCACATGTAAAAAAAAAATAATTATGAAATAAAGATTTTTTTTTTGTGGCTCAAGAATGAGTTTGGAAGAACTCCTTTAAAAGTTAAGGTTGCAGACTCCTGATTATGTCGGTTTGTTGCTGTACTCAAGTTTAAGACCATCTGGTTTGGACGGGGTTTATTTTATTTTGAAAGTCTCAAGGCGTAGTCAGTGGTTTCCAACAACTTCTTGTCCGGCTCAACCTGCTTTTAACTTCACAACATGGGAAAGATGAGCGCTGGTTTCTACAGCTGTGAGACTCAGAGTTGGACAACATCTCCGACTTCTGCAGCAGAGCTGTCTGCGTGGTTATAAACTCTCATAAACCGTCAGAGGGGCGTGTTGCTGACGAGCTCTGACGTCTGCAGACGAAGGTTTAAAGTGAAGAAGATCCACTTAAACTCCTCTTTCCTCCACCAGCTGCACACACACACCTGCACTCATGTTAAAATCTGCATTCATGTGCAGCAGCATGGAGGCTCTGAAGAATGTACAGGCACACAACACAGGAAGAGAAAGCACATCATTAGTGCACACACACACACACACACACACACACACACACACACACACACACACACACACACCTGCATGCCCCTGACGGCGTTGTGTATCTGTTTACCTCCTGCTCTGTGCAGACATGTCCGACTCCTCCGCTCTCTGTTTTCTTTGCTCCAGTCAACACGTTTGTTCTGTCAGGAAAGAGTGTGTGTGAGCATACCTGTGAGACAAAGTGTGTGTGTGTTGTCTGATGGTTTGTGGTGTGTGTGTGTGTGTGTGTCCTCCAGGTTTGAAAAGGAGTCAGGACAAACACTGGAGCAGTCGAGCCCCACGGCGATGCCTTCCAACAAATACTCTGCAGCCATCATGGAGGAGAGCAACAACATGACGGCTACTGTGAGTGCTGAGCAACACACACACACACACACACACACACACACACACACACACACACACACACACACACACACACACACACACACACACACACACACACACACACACACACACACACACACACACACCATACAACGTACACACACACCAAGATCCTCTCAGAGCCAGCTGTGGTCTGAAGCTGGTGTGTCACATGCTCTAACCCTCACAGCCAACATACATTCTCAATTAGAGCCGTGTAACACGCCGGCATTCACACACACACACACACACACACACACACACACACACACACACACACACACACACACACACACACACACACACACACACACACACACTCACACACACACACACACACACACATTGGTGCATATCATGCACACACTCCAAAGAAAGTTTCTCAACCTTTTCACACACTTTTTGGTTGTTTTCTTATCTACCCACACACTTTCTGCCTGCAGTGATATGTTAACACACACACACACACACACACACACACACACACACACACACACACACACACACACACACACACACACACACACATACACAACTGTGCATCCTACAAAGAGTAATTACTGGACTGAATGGAGGACTGTGGCAGAAAAGAAAAACTGTTTGTGTGAGAAAAGACGACGACGGGCTGAAATAGGTTCACTGAGTTTAAGAAACACACACACACACACACGCACACACACGCACACACACACACACACACACACACACACACACACACACACACTTTCATTTCCCAATGAACTCACTCTTTAAAAACCGTCACAGTCTGCACTCTCTGTTTCCAAACCGAGCCACACACACTTTAACTCTGAACACACACATATCTGAGTGCACACACACACTTTGACACACTCCTGTTTCTCCTTCCTCTTTTTCAAACCCTTGTTTATCCCCCCATCTCTGGTGTGTGTGTGTGTGTTTGTGTTTAAGTTTTTGCAGAAAAACCTGGTCCTCCATGTCTCTGTGTACATCACGCCTTGTTTTACTAAACGTGAATATCTAATTTTTCCAGTCGCCTGAGGTCTGTGCTCTGTTTCTTTCTTCTTCTTCCCTCCTTGAGCTCTAATTTTCCCCTAAACTTGCTCAAAAAATCACCAAAATTAGCAAAAAAAATTGAACAAAATTCCAAACTTGACCCCAGACGTCCCATAATTCCCTCTCTTGCGCCACCTGGACACACTAAAATGGCTTTAAAAGCCAGTAGGAATGTCATAGAGGGATCAAACTAACGTCAAAATGTTCGTCTCAGTGGGACGCAAAAATAACAGAATGACACCCCTGATCCATCTCAAACAGGAAGCCGGCAATTTGCCTTTTAATCATTCTTTAACATTTGGCCACCTTTTGTGCCTTTTTCTACAAATATTTCCTCTGAACCCACACCTGCTATCAGCTTGAAGTTCACCCAGATGACAGAGTGGATCCTGCTTTACAAAAGTTCTCAGTTACAAAACACTTTTTAAATGACGAGCCCTCAAAGTTGGTGAACTCCAAAGACGCCCTCTCAGCTCCCCCCATTAGAATGAATGGGAGAGGAGGATCCAGCTTTACCCAAGCTGCTGCATTTGGTTGTCCCGACAAAAAAGTAAAAGTCGTACAGGTTTCAAAATGACATGAATGGATTCCTGACAAAATTATCTACACAAATACCTGATTTTACAGGGATTTTGGTAAAAATTGTTGCATCTATGAAGAGTTGTTTCCCAAAATTTTGTCGATTTGGCTCCTCACACTGCAGCAGTTGGTGATGATGTCACACACTGAGAGTTCCGTGCAGCTGGTCATGTGACTCACTGAAGGCGGGAAAATGCTGTGCTTTCAAACCATAGCCTGTGTATAGAGCATAGACTGTATAAAACATGGACGTAGTCTCGCCGAGCAGCCATATTGGAAGTGGCAAGGGCTTCACCTACAGCCATAGGGCGCCTGTTGGTCACGTGACCCTCAGCTGTGCCTCTTATTGGGCGATCTTAATATCCTCTGAACGGCCGTGTTAGCAACAAATTCACCCCCCGTACAGTGGGTGCTGATATTAAAATTATCGAGTCAGACAGGAGACGTTTTTTTGAACCAGGCTGTAAAAAGGTTAATTTCTGCTTTGAAAACAGATTTTTGGGTTTGGTGTGTTTGTGACTTTCTGTACTTCTGGAGCCAGCCTCTAGTGGACACTGGAGGAACAGCAGATTTTAGAGCTTCAGCTTCGTCTCATATTCTCAGACCAGAGGTTGACGCTTGATATTGAGTTGACAGCGTGGCGCCGCCATTCATCATTGTACGGTTTTGAAGCCAAAATTCCTCCGTCACAGGCGCAGCCATTGTAGCAGTTTGGAGCCAGAGTCTGTGCAGTAGAGACAGTGAGGGATTCTGGGAGTCTAATCACTTCCTGACTCTACCTCCAGACATATTTTACAATCCCCGAAAAAAATACACAAGAACGTCAGCTGTCAATCATCGTTAAACATGACGTAAAGCCTCATTTTTAACCTCGTATAACTGATGAAAACGAAACTTTTCAGAAAAAAGAGGACTTGGATCCAAGACAGCCAAATGATATCTTCAAATCACCACAACAATCAGACTTCAGAAACATTTCTACCAGGTGGATTAATTTTTTAAAGTTTGACCACAGCCCATCTGGAATGACTGGGGAGATGGATTTTTAAACCTATACTGCAGCCAGCCACCAGGGGGAGCAGTTTTTGTGGAGACCTCACTTTGAGCCGAGCAAGATGACATCCATTTTTTGACAGTCTATGTTTCAAACTCACCTTTTTTCCAATCCAGCTGATAAACAAAGACTAAAATGAAGGAAATTAAAAAAATAAAATAAAAAACGTGCTCTAAAATAATTCTTGAGTAAAAATTGTGTAACAAAAATCCTGATAGTGCCATACAACGATTCTTTCTCCGTCCCCTGAGCTGTGAGGGTCAGAGACTCTCTGACGCTGTGGTAACTTCCTCCTCCTGCTTCATCATCAGCTCTGCTCAGAGTCCGGTCTGAAGTGGTTTCTGTTGGTACGGGTATTCTGCTGGTTTCAGGTCCAGGTCGCCCATACGTCTGCTCTTATTCAACGAAAATCAACCTGAGGATGAATTATGCAATCAGAGCGCTCCATCACGGCGGAGCCACAGCCCAAACCATGTGACCTCTTCAGTTTGTTCAGACTTGCAGCGTCACGGCGAAGAATCCTCCTCGGCGCTAATTAAGACAAATGAAACTTCTTATTTCGCAGCGTTTTCACGAAGCAGACGATCAAACGTGGCGAGGACCGGACCCCTGAGGTGGTTATTTACAGCTCGCAGCGCGGAGGAGCCGTCCTGGTTAAACCGCCGCCTCAGACCTGCGTCTCTAATCATTTAGGCCTCGCTAAGATGTTTTGACAGCGCCGTCAGAGCGCCGCGGGCCAGGCTGCTGCTCACTCTGGAATGTGTGTGTGTGTGTGTGTGTGTGTGTGTGACGTAGGTCGCTGAGGGCTGCACAGACTTCACACACTGCTTCACACACACACAGAAAAGTCAGGCAGAGTGCAGGAAGCATGGAGTGATCAGAACATGTTTAACACACGCGACGACGTCAGGGACAGAGAGGGTCGTATGTGACGAGGAAGAGGAGGAGGAGGAGGAGGAAGAGGAAGAGGAGGAGAGGATCATTTGTGCCACTTAAATGCTTCATTGGGCATGTTGATGTCTGCAGCAGCACAGAGGAGGAGGAGGAGGAGGAGGAGGAGGAGGAGGAGGAGGAGGAGGAGCAGGAGCAGGAGCAGTGAGTGATATGCAGGACGGCAGGTTAATGGAGTAAAATGATGAATGAGAACAGAAATAATCTGCACGCTCACATGAACACATCCAAACTGGTTTCCAGCCGAGGCCTGAGAGGAGGAGAAAGTTACTCTTTCAGAAAAACTCAGTCGCTCTGCAACAAGTCCAACAACAACAGACTGTCAGGATCAGTTTGATTGAATCAGCGTTTTCAGGTTTTAAAGCAGCAAAATGTTTTTTTTTGTCTGGACATTTTCTCCGTTTTCTCCTGGTTTCGCTCAGACCACAGATGTTAGTGACCATAGACCAAAGATCTGCATCCTTAAAGACCAAAAGAGCCAATTTCCCCGTCTTCTGTTAGAGAGAAGCTGCAGAAGAAAAAACAGCTTAAAAAGTTTTATAAGTTTTTTTTCACCTGGTTTAACAAAGGAAACCTCAAACAGAAGTGTCGTGTGCATGTGTCGACTTTAACATTAATTTTAATTAATTAATTTTAAACTATGAGCTTTGCAGGTCTGCACTGCAAAAAAACCCCTGAAATCTTATCAAGTGTTTTTGTCTTATTTTCAGTAGAAAATGTCTTTTTGGACTACATACAAGCTACATTCACCTGATCAGTCCAGAAAAAAATGTCTGATTTTAAGTTACTGAAAGACAAAATGTTGTCTGAATTACTGCAACAAGTTAAAAAAATCTGCCAATGGAACAAGAAAAATTTGCTTTAAACCAGGGTGAAGTCAAATCACGAGTTACTTTAAAAAAAAAAACATTTTCTACTTAAAAATAAGATAAAAATTCTTGATAAGATTTTAGTTTTTTGCAGTGTATCCAAATTGTTTCCATATTTGTGTAAAATTAGTGAATATATAAATATAAATAAAAATGAAAACATAAAAAATATAAATAAAAAATTAAAAATCTTTCAAAAGTTTTAAATTTTGCATTAGTTTGATTTTTTGCATTTTGAAAATTTGCAATAATAAAAAGTAACCATTTGTAATAATTTGTTTATTTTTTTAAAATAATTTCACAAATCTGCAAAAATTCCAAATTCATTTGAATTTAGAAAAAATAAAAAATGGAAAAAAATATTTTTTTTAAAAAGGGGAAATTAGAAAAATTTCCAAAAAAAAAAAAATTGTAATAGTTTCAATTTTAAAAAATCAGTTTTTTCTACAGTTTAAAATTTTGTAAAAATAAAAGGGAAAAAGATTCCAATATTTTTTAAATATTAACAATTCACATTATATACTTGATGTATAAGAAAAGGAAGAACCTGGAAATAAATTGATAAAAAGTGAAATTAATGCACGTTTATTAAAATAAATGAATTACTAAATAATTTTAAACATTAAATCAATTACTTGTGTTTTATAAATTAATTCTATTTTTATACATTTTATTTGACCAATTTTAAATAATTAATGACATTTACAAAGATTTTCTTTTATTATTTAATAAATTGAATTTAATTCATTTCATTATTATACCTGTATTTTTACATTTGTTGTTTTATTTCCATTGTTGAATAACTGATGACATGCTTAATGATTCAGTTTTTATTTATTTACACGTTAAGTTGTTGCTCTCTTGGTCCTCCATACAAGAGAGCCAGAGTCATTTTTTTTTTAAAGTTCAACATGAGTTTACAAATAGCACAATTTCCTGTATCAACTTTAGTGCAATTACAAGAATAAATCTAAACAGAAATCATGTTTTGTGCGTTTATTCTGATTATTTAAAGATGGAAGGACTCTTTTCTGGGCTGTGTAAACCTGAAAACAAACTCTGCTCAAGTTGTTTTAGAGGATGATAAATATCTGAGGCTGAGAAACTTGATACAGGCGTTAGGAGTGGGCTGAAGTTGTAGACTGGATCCTCTGCGTGTGTAACCCTGAGGCAGAGTCTCATCAGTTAAAATCTGTCGTGTTTTTTATTGCTGAGCTCTCCTCCATAAACTCGTCCTGGAGAACAACGTTTTCTTCCTCGGTTTGGTCGTCAGTTTGTTTGCCGGATGTCTCATCAGCGCTGGCTCCAACTGGTGCCACTGATGAGGATTTACGCCTCGGGGACAGGAAGGAAAAGCAGAACAGTGAGTCGATGGGCTCGTAAATCAAACAGCAGTCTGCATCTCTGCGTGTGAGCGCGCTGAAGTTTAGTGCATCAGGTTTTTTTTCTCTGCAGCTCGTTGTTTTCCGTGTTCAGATCTTCTTGAAGTGGCCTCTGTGGTGCTGGGACCTGCAGGGAAAGCCCCTGTGGGTCAGTGTGGGGTCTGAGGCCAGCTGCCAGGTGTGTGTGGGCGGATCTGCAGGAACATGAATCAGGAAGTGACTAAAACAAGCCCAGAGGTCCCGTGTTTGTGCTCCTGATGTCACGTCTCAGGTTGTTAATGTGCCGCTCGGTGTGAGGACGGAGTCCGGCGGCAGCTGAGGCTGCTTCAGTCCAGCTGTTTCCTCCAGCTGTGCTCCTTCATGAGGGGAGGACAGAGACGGGGTTATCCTCTCTGTAAGCGTCAGTAACATCTGCAGACGCTCTCTGTCATCGCTCCTCTCGTCTGGTTAGCAGACTCCTCTCTCTGTTCGCTCTGCTGTCACTCCTCACCTCCGCTCACCTCTGACACGCTTCACTCAGAGACGCTTAATCCCAATCTGTCCTCACTCTCTGGAGCTGTCAGGACTTCATTTCTCAGAGGGACAGGGAGACAAACTCTATACATGTTTCAGCTCTCAGAGTGGCCCCTGTGTTTGTTTGGAGAGGAGCGGGACGTTTCTAGAGACACATGATCAGGGGTCTGCAACCTTTACTTTCACAGGAGCCATTTTTCCTCAACTCACCTGGATTAGAGTCATTCAAGAGCCACAAAATCTACTTTATCTTCATGATTAAGACTAAAAGTGTATAAAACTCTTTACACAGTAAAATTCAAGAGAAAAAAAATATCTTAAAGAGAAGTTTTTTGGCTATAAATATATGCATGTGTTGTCAAAGTTTTTCAGTTTATTAAATTTGCAAATATTTAAAAAAATAAATTAAAAAAATGAACACTAATTCTATTTATTTTTCTTTATTTTTTTAAATCAAAAATTTGCAATGATTTCCATTTTTCAATACAAAAACATAATATCTAAAACTTACAAAAATATCAGAAAATTTGATTTTTTAAAAATTTGTATTGGATTAAAATTTTGCAATTTAAAAATTTTAATAATGTGAAAATAATTTTAAAAAATTGAGTAATATATATTTTTTAAGAAAATTCCATAAATCTGCAAAGATTTAAAATTTATTTAAATTCTAAAATTGTGCAAAATTTAAAAAAATCTTAAAATGGCCAAAACTTATTTTAAATAAAATGCTAGTAAATAAAAAAAAATGCAAATATTTTACATTTGTTTGCATTGTAATAATTTGCAAAATTAAAAATCAATTATTTTTAAAAGGTTTTTTTTTTGAGAAACTTAAAAAAAAATCACTAATTTTTTTGTACTATTGAAAAAATCTTGTAAAAATAACACAGAAGAAAATGACAATAATTTTGAAATATCAATTTTCCCCTCCCAAAAAAAATTTAACAAATTTTTGAATGAACAAAATTTATATATAAACCCTAATTTAGTACATATGTTGATAATTAAGCTTTATTCATCACCTTAGATATTTGTTAATGTCTTGCCACATATGAAACATTTATTTTAATCCAGCACGTTGTCAGTGAAATGAATCCATCCACACAGAATTAAAATCAGTATTTTCTTCCAGATGAGTCTTTTTGTAGGTGTAGTTATCTTCCCAGGGCTGTAAAACTTGAGGTTAGCCACAGGTGCATGGAAAGTTGGTGGGCTGTTGATGTTGTAGGAGGTGAAGTAGAGCGGTGGCAGGCTTTATTGACAGATGGGATGAAGATTTAGTTCAACTAAATGTTAACACAGGACTTTACTTAGTGTCAGTGTCTTAATTCATCAATACCCTCTGTGAGAAAAATAATAATTCTTCATTTCAATGATATTTTTTTTATAATATGAGGCTCCAGAGCTGCAGGTTAAAGCTGCTTGTGGATGATAATCCACAAATATTCACACCCGTCAGGCGCTGGTGACCTATTAATCATAACGTCTTTGGTGAACCCGCTGACCCCTCCTTACCTCCTTACCTCCTTACCTCCTTACCTCCTTACCTCCCAGCGCTCTCAGCCATCTTGAGCGCACACTTCCCTCAGGTTCAGCGGGTGCGTTTATTATAGTGGAAATTTGGCTTTACAAACCGCATGCATTCCCTGTTTTTACGACGTTAAACAATCACAAACAAGCTGGCGTACACGTAGAGACAGTCAGCGTACAGAGTCAGAGCGATACGCCTGTTTTCCATCTGCTGCACAGCTGCTGCGTCTCTGCGTCCTCTGTGGAAATAACTGACGATTCCTGCAGCTTCATCGCGTATCCACACAGGTGTAAATCTCAACGTGTGGCTGAAACACATTAATTACCCAGCATCCTTTGTATCCAGTCTGGAGTGGGTGTCATGGGGGATTAGTTGGAATCATAACTTCAAGTGGAACGTCACAACTTCAAGTCCCAACAGAGCGGCGCCGAGCGTGTTAGCTGTGAAAAAGCACGGAGCAGGTTTCACATGGCTGCAGAGAAGTGATGCAGAGAGAAACGGTGATAAAAGCCTCTGAGTCACTGACACCAGCAGCTCATCCTCACACATTCATCATCTCATGTTATCATTGTACACTTTCTGGCCTGTTTCTCATTCCTCATGAGCTTTCAGACACACGCACACACTCCTGACTGATTTATATTTGTCTGAATTTGTCGGCTCCTCTGAAAAGTTTTCTGTTCCTCCTGTTTTTATCTGTCAGTCACTAAAAATAGCCCAGAGGAGCAGAAGGTTCAACACCCTGTTGCTAAAGGTTTTCATGCCCTGCAGAGGAACAGGTCTGATATGGTACGATACACTGTGATAGAGTCTGTGATGCACTACGATATGTTATACTATGACACGCTACACTACATTACGCTGCAAAACAGTATATCAACTTATGATACCACTGCGCTACAGTACGTCACTCTACCTTATGTTAAGCTACGATGCATTGTGCTATGATATGCTACGTTACAACATGTTATGCTACGATGCGTTAGGCTACAATACGCTACGCTAGAATACATTACACTTAGCTAAATCATGCTAAGATGTGCTACAAAATGTTACTTCAAGAGGCCTTATGCTGCTCTTGGAATCCTCTGTGGTGGCTCCTTGTGGCTTTAAAAAATATATATATATTTTTTTTTTAACTTATTGTAAAATTTTTAAATTTCAATTTTTTGTCGTTTTAAATTAAGTAATAAAAAAAATACAATTTTTTAAGATTTTGCAAATTTTTGCAAATTTCAAAAATTTTCAATTTGTGCAACTTTTTCCAGACTGTTTAAATTCCATAGTTTTAAAAAATTGCAATTTTTTAAATTATGGGCAAATTTGTGAAATTTCAACATTTTTGTAATTTTGTTCAACTTTATTTAAAAACAACTTGCAACTTCTTGAAATGTATTAAATCTTGCAAATTTATGCAAATGTTGACATTACAAATTAAAAAAACAATAACATCGCATGTACACTGATAGAAACCCAAAAAACTTCTTGTTTTTAGACAATTATTTGCTATATTTTCACTTTTTTAGAATTTAGAATATCCACTTTTTGTCTTTATTGTGAGGATAAAGTAGATTTTGTGGCTCCTGATTTTAATCCAGGTGAGCTGAGAAAAAATGTCTCTTATCAAAGTAACGTTTGCAGACCCCTGTGTTACTGTGATACGCTAACCTTTAACATTAATTACTTATTGCTACGATAAGTTATGCTACACTACAATGTGTTGCGCTGTGAAAGTCACAAATCTGTACAATAACATTTGTTTCGCTCCAATACAACTTGACATTACATTACACTATAAAGTGCTAAGCTAAAATACGTTATGCTACAATATGTTACAAAATGTTACTCTTTGATACATAACATTACATTATCTTACACTACAGTATGTGGTGCTACAGTATTTTGTGCTAGGATATGTTGTACTAGAACATGTTATACCATGATACTTTATGCTATGATCTGCTATGCTACATTTTTTGTTTGATAGATCGGCAAGGATAAGCTAGAATACATCATGCTACACTACAATAGGTTTAGCTACAACAGGTCAAGCTACGTAAGTTTCAAACTGTCTGATGAGATTTGATTCGCTCCAATACAGCTTAACATGACTTAATGCTAAGATGAATTATGCTAAGTCATAACACGTTATGCTACAATATGATACTCTATGGTACATTACATGACATAATGTTATGAAATGTTGTTCTAAGGTTTGTTGTGTTATTATATGCTACGCTTTATAGTTTGTTCCATATGTCAGCAATTATATGCTAGGATACGATGCGCTTCAATAGGTTACTGTATCATAGCTACAAAACTTTACAATTAGATGTGTTTAGCTCCTATACAATTTTACATTACATTATGGTACAAAATGTTGTGCTAGGATATTTTATGCTAAGATACTTTATACTATGACATGCTATGCTTTGTGTTTTTTTCTGTATGTCAGCAATTATATGCTAGGATTCAATGCGCTACAATAGGAACGGTATCATAGCCACAAAACTTTACAATAAGATTTGTTTCGCTCCGACACAACTTTACATTACATTATGCTACGATATGTTGTGCTACAATATGATGTGCTAAGATATATTGGTCATGATATGTTCGACTTTGTGTTTTGTCGTATGTCAGCAATTCTATGCTAGGATACAATGCGCTACAAAGGTTACGCTATAATTGTTACAGAACTTTACAATAAGACTTGTTTCTTTTTGATATAACTTTACATTACATTATGATACATATGTTGTGCTAGGATATGTTATGCTATGATACTTTATGCTATGACATGCTACACTTTATGTTTGGTTCAGTATGTCAGCAATCATATGCTAGGATACAATGCGCTAAGATAGGAACGGTATCATAGTTACAAAACTTTACAATTAGATTTGTTTCGCTCCGACACAACTTTACACTATATTATGCTACGATATGTTGTCCTAGGAATTTTATGCCATGACATGCTATGCTAATCTGTTGTGATACAATATAATCCATTATGAAAAAATTAAATATATGATATGAGATATGACACCTTACAACAACATTTGTCACAGTACGAATCAATCTGCTAGCTTTCTGTCATTTTCCTGATCAGCTGTTTTTCTGGCGGTCTGTTTGGTCCGTTCAGAGTTACCGTGGGGAAAACTTGTTATTGTGAGGGTTTTGCTGGGTCCTGCTCAGGCTTGTTCTCCTGGTGTAGTGTGAAACTGGCTGAAGTTGTAAAACACACAGAAACTCTTTCATTTCTCTGATTTATGAGCACGAATGTTTCACTGATGATGCAGAAACACGGTCCAGTCTTCAACACGTGCTCCCTCACAGCCACATGCAGACTCAGCGTTCAGTCTCAGGTTTTTGCAGTTATCTTAAAGCCTTTTGTAAGGAGTCGACCCACTCTGAAGACTGTTTTGCAGGGCAATCATCTGTGGCGCTTCAGGGATGAGGAGTTGAGGATTTTCAGCCATGATCCAACAGGTCTCCCTCTTTGCATACTGCTCAGAATACGGCTCGGTATAATTACCACCAGAGACACTTTAATAGCAGGCATCAAGCCCGGACCTCTGGGGATCTGCTGTTTACTTTTCTTGGAGGTTTGACAACGTGTTTCGGCTTAATCGCAGATGTTTGATGACATCTGACACAAAGCGTTTTGTTTGACACATCAAACGCACCTCTGGGTGGGCTGACAGGTGGAGACTGCGCTCAGGTGTGTTGTTGTGACTAGAAACCCAGTGAATCAGTTGGTCGAGCGGGGTTTGCTGCAGGCTAACTGTTACTAACAAGCTGCTACAACCCCTGTCGTGGTTCATGTCTGCGCTCTGCTCCAAATATGGTGGCGCTGTGTTTCAGAAACAAAGATGGCGCCCGCTGAAAGTGTAGCTCAAGGCTTTGAAAGTGTAACCCTCAAATTAATGGATGACACAAGTTTGGCTAGGAGTGCGTTTTATTAACGCTAACATGTCATTAAGTCATAAATAAGTCGACAGTTTGCCGTTTGGAAAGATTCTAGTCTCTGCTTTCTGTTGCAAAAACAGAAACAGTACTTAAAGAGGAGTTAAAGACTGCTGCACAAACCCCCTTCCCTCTGATTGGCCAGCCCTCTGGAGGCTTGTCAGTGACCAGTTTACAGATTCAGTCTCCATGTATGAAGATGTTGAGCTTTAAAAATCTGCACATGCTCAGTCTAAACATCCATCCACTTTACTTCATGCTCACAAAGATTGATACCCCTCTTTAAGGTCAACAAAAACAAGAATAATTTGTTTTTTTTCCGCTGTTTTTAACCATATCTCATTTCTCCTCAGGCGCCGGTCAACGGAGACACGCCCCCACCTGAAGGCCTATCAGAGAACGACAGCGGCGTGGAGCTGACCAATGAGAACAGCCCTCTGACTGCAGCTGAGCCGCCCTCCCCCTTCAGCCCCAAGCAGAACGGAGACGCCGCCTCACCTCAAGGTAACGCAGCGGCGGTAACGACAATGCAGACGCCAGACAGGTGCAGAGTAAACGCAAAGCGTGAGGGTGCACGTTTCCCACCTTAAGGCGTGTAAGAGTTCAATGCCTGCCACAATCACATTAGACTGAATGCTCCACCATCACTTCCCCTAAACAGGCGCTTCGATGAGAAAGTAAAGAATAAATGAGGATAAAAGTTTCAGTTTCAGTTTTGTTAATATCTAAAAGAATTTGGAGCACACAGTCTCTCGTGATTGAATAAACAAAGGTCATCAGTTCAGTCGACCTTTCTCGTCTGATCCTTCGCTGTTGTTAAAGTTTTTTTTGTACAAAAATTTCTGGTATAGTACAAAACACTGATAGGATTTATTACACTATAATATGCTCTGCTATGATGCATGACGCTTGGATATGATGCAATATAATATATTAGCTATTAGGGATGGTACCTTTCACATTTGAAACGATACGGTACAGATGCCCGATACCTGGCAATCGGTCCCGGTACTCAACAGTACCACTTTTTGGTACTTTTTTGTGTTTATGTGGTAAAAAATATTAATTTGTTTAATAATAAAATATTTCATCTTTCAATCTAATATAATTATTCTACAATATATAACCTTGTAATGCTGCGTTCATGTCCAGCATGGAAAATCTCCTACTCTTCCTCTCCCTCACAGTCACAAAGATGCATTTAGGGACCTAAACATGGTACCTTTTGGTTTTATGTGAATCGGTATTTGGTACTTTTGACAGAATTCGGTCTGTACCTATAAAAGTACCTAATTCAGTACCCATCCCTATTAGCTATGATACATTATGCTACAATATTTAATGCTACGATACGCTAACCTGTACTATGTTATGCTACCATGCATGACGCTACTATGCGTTATGCTAAGATATGTTATGCTATGATATGCTGCAATTTGATGATGATGCCAGGATTTGCTAGGCCAAGATATGTTTTGCTATGATTGTAGCATCTGCAAATGAGGCACTGAGAGGTTTGTAGTTGATGGTTTATTCTCGAAACAAGTTAAACCCTGCTGTAACCACACCAATACATGAGGCAACAGCTCAGCTTGCTTAGAAGCTTAGAAGCTTCTTGTTTTAAAAGGCAAATTGCCAGCTTCCTGTGCGAGATAGGGCCGTGGTGCCCTTACGTTTTTTGGTTTTATCTCTCTCTGACATTCTTACTGGCTGCTAGGGTCGTTTAGGTGTGCCTGGGTGGCGCTAGAGAGTGTATTATGGGATGTTGGGTTGTCAAGTTTAGTATCATATAGGTCATTACAATTAGACACAATCAATCACAACATTTAACAACAAGATACTGTACGATGTGAAACTCAATTAGTCTTAGTTCAACAGTTTATTATAATAGGACATGATATGATGCAAACACAGTTTTAAAGTTTTCTGATAAGACAGGAACTTCACACATTTATCTTCACTGATTGGTGAATCGTTTACAGCCCGCTGCTTCTCCCGACACTAAGGCGAAGCTGATGTTTACGCTTTAACCTCATGGTTTCACTTTGAACCCAGCGTGCTCCATCACAGCCACACGCTGCCTGTTACTTTATCTCTTAAAATCATCCAGCGTCTCCTCTGCCATCTGTCCAACCCTCTGCTCGTCCCTCGTCTGTGCACAGATGGCAACCAGTGTACGAGGGGGAGCAGGAAGAGGAGCAGGAAGAAGCTGGAGGAGGAAAGTACCTGGGACTCCTACAGCCAGGTAGAAAAACACTTCCCTTTCCCTGAAGCGTGTGAATGATGAACGATGAAGGTGAGGCTGAAGCGGCTGTGGCGTGTTTGTTTTGACAGGAGAAGTCTGCAGGAGCGTCTCAGCTGGGTCTGAGACAGACCCCCCAGCCCAGGACCATCTTCCAGGCCGGTCTGACCCCGCACGCGCACAACAAACCTCGCAGGCAGAGCCGCAAGCAGGAGCACGGCATGTCGCTGGTAAAAACACACACACTCACTCTGCTCTTTTTGAACCCTGTTGCTCACCGTACTTTGTGGTGCACAGCGTTTACAATGCAGTGGAAAATAAAAGGGGCTGACAGGTCAGTGGGTTCAGCTTTGTTTTGACTCTCCCACATCCTGGTGCCGAGCCTGAAACCACCGACGTGCGGTTGAATCCAGGTTGTTAAAACAAACACTCTTTTCTCGAGCTCCTGCAGGTTTGAATACACAGAAGAAGAAGAAGAAGGAGTTGTGTATTCTTCTTGTTTGGAGTGTGTGTAATCATCTTTTTATTTTCTCCTCCTGTGGTATCGCTCTGCCTACTCTGACCCGATCATTACGCTCAAAATTACATGCAACTCTCCCAAAACTCTGCAGACGACCAGGCAGTGCAGCGTCTGTCTTTCTGTGTGTGCATGTCGTATTTTTACGCCGTGCATGTTGTGAATGTTTTTTAAACTTTCATAAACCACCCTCCGTTCTTCTGTCTCTCAGTGCGTCGTCGGTCCCCGAGCCGCCGTCGTGTCCAGCGAGGTCCCCGAGGCTCCACGTCTGGACCTGATGGAACAGGACTCCAAAGACTCGGCCCAGAGCAGCATCACCTCGTCCAGCTCTGAAGTGCAGCCAGAGTACAATGTAAGACGTGTGAGAGTGTGTGTGTGTGTGTGTGTGTGTGTGTGTGTGTGTGTGATGGGCTCTCAGCCCCAACTCGCTCTCGTCTGCAGCTTTCTTTGGCGAAACAGGAGCGAGGAGTTTGGGAGTGTATCTGGCAGCAGATCGCTCACTCTGATTGGCTGTTGAGCTGAGTCAATGAGTGTGTGTGAGCAAAGACACAGAAGACACACACACACACACACTGTCTGGTTCTCCTTTCACTTCCACCTTGATAACGACGGTTAAGCTGATGTTAAACCACTCAGAGTTTCAGCTCCTCTTTAAACTCTCACACAGTCTGTGTCACTCAGTTTTCCTGCTGCTCCTTTCCTTTTTTTTCAGTTTCTGTTAAACTAGTGCCAACGTGCATCGCTGACCCCACAGGTCACAAATAGAAAACTGCTCAATAAATATCTCACGGTCTCATATGGAAATATACATGCTTGATATGTGTCAGGACATGTGCAAACAATGAGTTAAGCAATGTAATCAATAAATAAATTAGTGCTGGGCAAGTGAACGCATTATTTTCGTGTTAACCCGTCAATCTATTAACGCCGTTGAATATTTTATCGCACATTAGTGCATGTTGCTCACATGCTTTGTGAAATTGGCGGAAAAACACGATGAGTAACCAAAACAAGCATGGAGAAGAGGGGCAACGCCACGGAACTTAAAGGCGCTCGCCGCTTAGTGTATCAGTCCGCACGCGCGGCGTGCCAGATATAAACAAACGCAGGTAGTCTGCCAGGACGAAGAGACACATTGAGAACTTGAGCCTTATTTAGCGGTGTTTTTGTGTGAAAGTAACGCGCTGAAAATTCTCTAAATAAAGCGTGAATGCAGACCCATATCAGATTTTTTCATTGGTAGTCCGTTTATTTGTGTTTTTGGTCAAGTAAAATATGGCCCCGTCTGAGTGCAGAGGAAACCTGCAGAGGAGCAGGGAGGGGGTGTTTGGTGCGAGCGCTCTGGGCTTCTGCTGCACAAAAACACTGCTGTAGGGGGAATTTCTGCCCTAAACCTTGTGATAGGACCCAACTTGTTCCATCCTGGAGGATCACTTTAATGCCCTGACAGTGGCAATAAGCTTTAATTTTGTATTTACATTTTTTAAATTTGATTTGCACTAAATATGTGATTTAACTATTACTGTATAACAAGTACTGATTTAGTGTTTGCATGACAGATGTTATGGCACTTTCACAATGCGATTAATTATGATTAATCAGGGAAATCATGCGATTAATTACAATTAAAAGTTTTAATTGTTGCCCAGCCCTAATAAATATATATTTTATTTTATTTTTATTTTATTTCTTTAATATTTATTTTAATTTTCTTTATTTCTTTTTTTGGGTGTCTGCGCTGTTCTATTAGTATGTTTATTTTTATAATTATTTTTATTATTATTATTTTAGCGCATTTAATTTGATCAGTATTGAGCTTTGACTTTGAAGAAAAATTATGAAAAAAATGAATAGAAAGCGATATCTATGGATGTTAGAAATTCAAGAATTCAAGCAAAAATTTTGAGATATTTGAAAAATGTAAAAGTGCTTATTCTTTTTTTAATTTTTCAAAGATTTTTTGAAATTTTAAACTTGCAAAGTTTTTAAAAATGTATTAAATTTCTGTTTGGTTTTTTTTTGTTTGTTTTTTAAATTGAAGTAAATCTATTACATTTCTAAATTGAAATTTCAAAAATTTGCAAGAATTTCCAGTTATAAAATTCCCAAATCAAAAAACTTAAAGTTCAAAAAATTGCAAAAAAAATCTTTTACTTTGTCAATTTTTTTTACAATTTTGCAAATTTCTGTGCATTTTTTAAATTTCATAATTTTTGTAATTTTTGCAAATGTAGAAGAAAAAAATAAAAACCAAGATAGCTTATGTTTTTTTTTTTTATTCTACAAATTTCCAAAAAACTTCTTGTTTTGAGAATTATCCACTAGATTTTAACGATGTTGGAATTCATACACTTTGTCGCCCTCATTGTGAAGGTTATTTAGATTTTTTTGGCTCTGGCAGGGCTGTGACTCAGATGAGCTGGAAGAAATGGCTCCTATAGGAGTAAAGGTTGCAGACCCCTGGGCGTGATGTTCTCTGTGCGTCTCTGTTTTGATTTGGATACTTTGTCAACAGGAATAATCCTGTCTGCTCTCACACGTTTCAGAAACAGTGACCTGAACCTGAACATTGACTGCATGGAAACGTAGCCAGGGATCCTCATGTCGGCAGAGTTTAACTGAGGCAGACTGAACGGTCTTCAGAGGGAGACGTTAGCAGAGAGTGTGTGTGGATGCAGAGTGTGTGTGGATGCAGAGAGTGTGTGTGCCTGCAGAGAGTGTGTGTGCGCCTGCAGTGGAGGACTTGGCAGCAGCAGAAAGAGCAGCGCAGCGCCTCAGATCCTCCTCCACCTGGCCTTGTGTTGGTGCAGGTGGCCACAAACAGCGACTGTTTGCTCTGTATCAATAGATCCATTCAGGTCAGGATGACCACAGCCGGGCCTGTGTGTGTGTGTGTGTGTGAGTGTGTGTGTTTACGTGTTTGGAGACACTCTCTGCATACTCATGCAGGTCTGTTTGCTCCTGTGTGTGTGAGTGTGTGTGTGTGTGTGTGTGTGTGTGTGTGTGTGTGTGTGTGTGTGTGTGTGTGTGTGTGTGTGTGTGTGTGTGTGTACTGAGCCCAGCAGAGCGTGGCGTCCTCTAATGGAGCCTGACTCTGGTACAAAGCCTAATGGGTTTGCTCTCTTTGGGCCGGCTGCAGGAACACACAGGCCGGGTTTAACCAGGATTTGTCTTTGAGCGCAGAAATCCCACCTGCTCTCAGAGCGGAGCAGATCAACCTCAGAGCTCAGTCACTCACGGTTTTATCAGGCTCGCTGGATGTTTTCTTAAAGATTCCTCCTGCAGCGTCTGAAGAGAGACAGGAAACACCTGAGCAAACACACACACACACACACACACACACACACACACACACACACACACACACACTCAGGACGACAAAGAGACTCCAGACAGGTGCTGAGTGAGGCAGAGACAAACAAGCTGCAGTTTGTGTCTGAGTCTGATCTCAAAATGTTTCTGCTCCAGCTCCTCGTGAGTTTTTTCCAAGTCTTCATCCTGCAGCAGAGATGATCTAACCCAAGGGTGTTCAACCTGTGGCTCTGGAGCCTCATGTGGTCCTTTGACTCCTCTGCAGTGGCTCCTTGTAGCTTTAAAAATATTCATGGAATAAAGAAAAGTTATTTTTCTTCCAGAGGGTATTGATGATTAAAGACACTGACACTAAATAAAATCCTGTGTTAACATTTAGTTGAACTAAATCTTCATCCCATCTGTCAATAAAGCTTCAGATTTTTTTGAGACTTTTGCAATTTTTTTAGTAATTTTTTGGGGCTTTTTGTGCCTTTGATAACAGAACAGAGGACACTGGATAGAGCAGGAAAGGGGGCATGTGGGAAACATGTGGACTCGAACCCAGGCAGACCTCATTGGGTGCTATCATAGTCCCTAAACCATCTGTGGTTATTATTTGAAATTTTTCAAATAAAGAAAAAATTAGAATTTTTTTTAGAAATTTTGCTGTTTTTTTAATATATTTTTTTTATTTCTGCACATTTTTGCATATTATTTTAATTGATTTTTTAACAATTTTTTAAAAATTTTGGAAATTTTGTAAATTACATTTTTTATATATTTTGCAAACTTTAACACTTTTTTTTAATTTTTTTTAAATTTGCGAATGTAAATTTTAAAAAGAATTAGCAACTTATTGATTTTTTTTTAATTTTGCTAATTTGTGAAATAAATTACATTTAGAAAATTTCACTTTTGGATTTCTGCACATTTTTGCAAATTATTCAAATTGATTTTTTTTTCACAATTTAAACAAATTTTGTAAAATTTAGTAAATTACATTTTTTTTTATTTTGCAAGCTTTTGCGCTTTTTTCATTTTTTGAAATATTTGGTTATGTGAATTTTTTAAAAATTTGCAACGCACTGAATTTTTAAAATTTTTTGCAAATTTGTGAAATATACAACATTACAAATTTTCCTTTAAAAAAAAAAAAACATTTGCACATTTTTAAACTTAAATCAAATACACACCATGTGCAATTTTATAAACTCAAAAATCTTCTTATTTAGATAACTATTCATGAGATTTTTACTATTTTAGGAGTTTTGTGGACTTATTAGTCTTTATTGTGAGGATAAAGTAGATTTTGTTTCTCCTGAATGAATCAATGTAAAGTTTGCAGACTCCTGGTCTAACCCGTCCAGGCTGTAGTTCCTCTTTCCTCTGATCCTCCATGGATTAAAGAGTTTGAGGTGTTTTAAAAAGCGAGACATGATGACGGATCTGAAGCCATGGATCTGTTTCTCATGTTCACTTCTCTCCGTGTGAAAAGTAAAAATCCATGACTCCATCCTCTCCATCTGCCTCCTCCCTGTAGGATAATAAGGGTTTTGGTATCGGCGAGCTGGTCTGGGGGAAGATCAAGGGTTTTTCCTGGTGGCCCGGCATCGTGGTGACGTGGCGTGCGACGGGCAAACGGCAGGCGAGCAACGGCATGAGGTGGCTGCAGTGGTTTGGAGACGGGAAGTTCTCTGAGGTGAGGAGAGGAAATAAAAACACAGCTGGACTGAACGTTGAAAAGGGTCTCTGGTTTTTCATCCTGTGGTTTTTCACTAAAGGTCTCAGCCGACAAACTGGACTCCATCACGGCTTTCCCAAAGTTCTTCAGCCAGGCGTCCTACACCAAGCTGGCGTCGTACCGCAGGGCCATCTTCCAGGCTCTGGAGGTGAGTTCAGCTAAAGTTTGTCACCCGTCATGGAACTGCTTTAATTTACCACCATCAGAGGACAGAGTATTTTTATCCTTTTTCTTTTTCTCAGATCCTTCAGTTAAACCTCAGCTCTGATCAAAAACACAAATACTGAATGATTTTTATTACTTTAACCCTTTAAATGCCCATCTGTATCTTTAAAGTTGTCTTTCCCATTAAATAAGATGTACGATGATAAAATTGTCTCATCTCATGTTAAACAATATAAATGAAAAATTAAATTATTTTTCTCCAAAATGAAACCCTGAGATTAGAGAAAGCAGGATCATACTGAGCTTTTAAAAACTGAGGTTTTAATGAGACGAGATGGGACACTTTGTCTGAATCTGACGCTGCAAAAATAAATAAATAGATAAATAAATAAAAATGAAATAAATACAAAATAAATTGTAATACTTGTGTTTATTAAAGCCTAATATTTTTTAAAAAATCCTCAGCTCTCTAAAATTTAATATAAGGAAAATCACTCATTTTATGTTTTTTTCCCCCCTAAAAACGATGACTTAATGTAACCAAATGAGCATTGAAAGGGTTAAAATAATTACAATTTTTAAATATTTGATATATTTAAAGCTGATGGAAAGATCTGAAGAAAAAATGAGGCAAAATTTCAATTTTTTTGTGTTTTTTTTTTCCAGAGGACATTTTTGTCTTCAAATGATCAAAAATTTGACCCCAATGTGCCGTTGACCTTAAAAGAATTTGGAGTTTTTTTTTAATTAAAAAACCTTCTTACACAATAATTCCATGTGGAGGAACATCCAAAACTAAATCCAAGAACTGAGCAAAAACTGATCTGAAGGATGAAAACGTCCCTGATTAGCGCTGAGGGTTAGCTGGTGTGTGTGTGTGTTAGGAAATGTCGTCTCACGTTTCGTCTCCCCTCTCCGTCAGATGGCCAGTATCCGGGCAGAGAAGACCTTCACTCCCTGTGAGTCTGATAACCCAGAGGACCAGGTGAAACCCATGCTGGACTGGGCTAACGGGGGCTTCCTGCCCAAGGGCGAGGAGGGACTTAAACCCACACACACGGCTGGTGAGCAGGGCAGCAGGACCCGAGTGTTTCATTCTGTTTAACCCTCAAAGCTGCAAATGCTGAGCCGTGTTTCTGCGTCTCTGTGCAGACAGTAACCCTCTGGACCATCAGGTCCTGGATGTTTCCCTCCCGGAGTGTTTCCCCAGCGCCAAGCGGCCCAGAGTCAGTCTCTGCAAGAACAAGGCTGCACCTGAAGAGTCCTACAGCAGAGGTACGGCTCAGTTTATCGTCATCTCTGTTTGATGGCGTGCAAAGGAAAACAACAGGAGCAGGTTTCTGTGGAGCTCTTTGAGGGTTTAGACCACGGGTCTGCAACCTGCAGCTCTGAAGCCTCATGCAGCTGACCCTAACCCTAACTCTCATCAAACTCAAGTTTTCTTACCAAAACTTATTGAATATATATAATTTATAAAAGTCCAGTTCTTTTTTGAATTTTGCAATTTTTTTTAATTTTAAACAAGTATAAATGTATATATACATTTTAATTTGTTCAATTTCTTTTTTTTTTAATAAATGTGAATCTATTAAAGTTTTAAATAAAGATTTCAAAAATGTGCAAAAATTTAAAAAAGATTGCAAATTTTTAAATTTTTTTAAATAAAAAAATGTCGATGTGAAAAAAAATTTAAAAATTAAAGAAACATATTTTTTAAAACTTCCAGCAAATTTTGGCAAATTTTTGAATTTTTAGCAAAATTTTTGAATTTTAAGCAGATTTTTAAAAGTTAAATTTTTTTTATTTATTTTTTTTAATAAAAATGTAAAAAAAAAAACATGTTTTAAAAATTTTCGGCAAATATTTGAATTTTTAGAAAATTTTTTGAATTTTTTGCAAAATTTTTGAATTTTTAGCAAATTTTTGAAATTTATTTATTTATTTTTTTTTTTTAATAAAAATGTAAAATCAGACATCACATTTACATTTTTAAAAATTCAAGAAAACTTCTTGATTTGATCATTTTTAATTAGATTATGACTTTGTTTAGAGTCATTAACATTTTACAGCCTTCATTATGAAGACAAAGTAGATTTTGTGGCTCAGGAAGGACTATAATTCAGATGAGCTGGGAAAAATGGCTCCTATAAAAGCAAAGGTTGCAGACTCCTGTTCATTAAGGAAAAATAAACCCTGGTGCACTTTCATTAGATCATGTACAGTCCAGTCTAAGTCTTTGTAGAGACAGACATGGTTTTCCTGTAGCTGCACTTTGCATCGTTGCATCGTAGCATTGTTGCATCATCCTCCGTCTGTTTGTGTCTCAGAACAAATGGTGAATGAAGTCCTGAAGAATAAAAGAAGTATAGAAGGTAAGAAACCAAACTTTAGTGCCTGATGTGAGTGGATCAATCCATCCTTCATTCTCACACTCCCTGATCGTCTGTGTCTGCTGCAGATTTCTGCCTCTCCTGTGGAAAGATGAAGGCAGCAACCTTCCACCCGCTGTTTGAAGGAGGCCTGTGCCAAACATGCAAGGTAGGAAACATCAGGAAATCATGAAAACAACACATCCTTCCTCCAGTTATTTACCTTAAACTTTGAGAAACATTCGTGAATTTGTCCACAGATGTTTTCAGACGTGTGTATTAATGTCGTAGCAGAATGTAATCTGCACTTTAAAGCAGGAGTAGCCATAAGAGACAGATAAAACTCCTCTCAGGAGAAACTCCTGACAAGCGCTCAGTCCTGACCCCAGAAATGTTTTGTATCTGCTGTGTTAACTCCCGGGTCAAATGAAACTCAAAAAAAAAAGAAAAGCAGCAGAGGAGATGACTGAGCGAGAGTCAGGATGTGATACGGACCATTAAAGCTGTCATGCTGGGCTGATAAATCTGGTCTGGCTCAGGATGACTCACAGAGATCTGCCTCAGGATGATGTTTCCCAACATGAAGATAAACAATGAATCCAAGAAATGTGATCACAGCGAACGAGGATGATGAATCCAAGACCAGACTGGAGTCAAACTGCAGCCGTCAGGATCTGCACCACACAGACTCAGGGACTGGTTTGAGCTGTTGACTGAGAATTATGAGGATTTATTTCTCTTTGTCCAGGACGTTTACCTGGAGATGTCCTACATGTACGATGACGATGGTTATCAGTCGTACTGCACCGTCTGCTGCGGAGGACGGGAGGTTCTGCTCTGCGGGAACGTCAACTGCTGCAGGTCAGTCACAGAAACACATCAGGAAGTTTTCACATGCAGGGACGCCGAGTTGGTGCAGAGAAACAAAGACGATAGAGCTAAATAAAAACCTTCAGACCATGATGGGAGAGAAAAATTCAATTTACATCAGTATCAGGATTTTAGGGCCCCAGTTTGAAAACAGGGCATCTCAAAACACTGAGGATTATTACGCTTTGAAGAAAACAAAAACAGAAAAACCAAAAAAA
This sequence comes from Halichoeres trimaculatus, assembly GCF_033239565.1. NCBI lineage: Eukaryota > Metazoa > Chordata > Actinopteri > Labriformes > Labridae > Halichoeres > Halichoeres trimaculatus. The sequence goes on from NW_027437189.1 coordinate 1,617,153, forward strand.
AAAGATCATTACGCTTTCTAGAATTTTTTTTGAATAAAAACAAATAAAATAAGAAATAAGCAATAAAATGAAAAATAAACAAAAAAAGATAACATTTTCTGGAAAAATAAAAAATAAGAAATAAAATGAAAAATAAGCAATAAAATTAAAAAATAAAAATAACAAACAAAAAAAGATCATTCCGCTTCTAGAAAAATATAAAGAAGAAATAATATAAAAAATAAGCAATGAATTAAAAAATGAAAATAAGCAAACAAAAAGAAAAATCATTACACTTTCAGGGAGAAAAAATAAAAATAGATAAATGAAATAAAGAACAAAAAAATCATTGCATTTTCTAGAAAAAAAATAATAAAAAAATAAAAAGCAATAAGATAAAAATAAACAGAATTTTACACTTTCTAGTAAAAAAGAAATAAAAAAATAAAATAAATATAAATAAGCAAAAAAGATTATTACACTTTCTAGAAAAAAAATCAATTAAATAAAAACAAACAAAAAGATCATTACACCTTCTTGAAAAAATAATATAATAAAAATTAAAAATATTATTATTAATCTTATTTTTCTCATGTTTTTCTTCCTGCGGCCTTGACCTCAAATTGCTTGCTTTTAGTGTTCACCAAAACTCACCTAACTTAGTGTAAAATTCAGTTATGGCAAATAATTTATAAATTCATTGATTTAGTGTGAAAATGCATGCCCGACAGCGCCCCCTAGGTGAGAAAAAACTCATCCCTTCTTTCTACTTTCAGCCTAAATCCTGAAATATGTTTTTGCATAACCATTCTCTCCACAGAAAAGTCTTTTATTGACACGAAATCCTTTAGTTTTAGTCTTTGTTTATAAGCTGGGTTGGGAAAAGTGACCACTTTTCTCCAGCAGAGGGCGAAATGTTTTCTTGGACTATCTAGTACCGTGGGGACAGATCCCCTGAATAGATCTTAAAAACTGACTCACATGATGTGCAGTTTTGGGGAAAATCTGTCTCCTGATAGAGTCTGTAGACACCATCTGCAGTCAGACACCATCATCAAAAATTGTATTGGAGAAATGTGAATCATCCCAGCCCCTCTCCTCTGGTTCAGGTGTTTCTGCGTGGACTGCCTGGACATCATGGTCGATCCCGGGGCGTCCAATAACGCCCGTTACCTGGACCCGTGGAGATGCTACATGTGCCAGCCGCTGATGCAGTACGGCGTGCTGAAACGGCGGCACGACTGGAACGTCAAGCTGCAGGAGTTCTTCGCCAACGACAACGGGCAGGAGTTTGTGAGTCACTATTTTGTTTTTTATCTCTTAACATCTGTTTTTTTCCTCCAGTGAAATTGGGTAGTGATTGGATTTTATTGATACCAGTTCTTTCATCAATTCTGCTTATTGATCTGATTCTTTATCAATACCTCCTGTGAATTTTCTCTGTACAAAAAGGAGCCTAACAGATTTTATGGGTCAACAACAGTTAAGTTTATCAGTGAATAAGTAGTTCCTGGATCCTGATATCTCTGGATGTAAATAAATAAAAAAAAGGGCAAAATCACACATGTGATGTTGATGTACTGTTTTGTTGTATGTTATTGACTGGAGTAGGCCATTTAGTGTCTGGAAGTGGTTATAAACATTACTCTGAAGTGTTTGGAACCTTGCCTTAGTTATGGAGTTAGCCATAAGCCTGCACATCACTTTTCTATTTATATTTATATATAAATAAATATATTAAATATAAATAAATAAATATATTTATATTTAGAGGTTTCAGTGTTGTTAACAAAGACAAACTGTAGATGAAAGTTGAAATTCTGTCGTTAAAACGAAGCTATATCATGTATGCTAACCGCTAGCATATATGTAGTTTATGTTTGGAACCTTGCCTTAGTTATGGAGTCAGCCTTGAGCCTGTACGCCACTTTTCTTTCATTTGCCTGTGAGTATTTTTATATTTCGAGGTTTTAGTGTTTACAAAGACAAACTGTGGCGTGTTTCTGTGACGAAAATTGATATTCTGTCTTAACACGAAGTAATAGCGCTGTATGCTAACCGCTAGCGTATACACAGTCAATGTTTGGAACCTTGCCTTAGTTATGGAGTCAGCCATGAGCCTGCACGTCACTTTTCTTTCATTTGCTTGTGAGTATTTTCATATTCAGAGGTTTCATGTGGAGGTATTTTAGTGTTAACAAAGGCTAACTGTGGTGTGTGTCTGTGATGAAAGTTGAATTACTGCCCTTAAAAACGAACCTATACCGATGTATGCTAACCGCTAGCATATCAATGCATTTTCCTGTATACGTTAGCATCAAGCTAGCGCTATTTCGTTTATATCGTTTTTGGTAAATAAGGAGATTTGTACCATGGGGAATGTGTTGAATATGGATCTCCTGTGAGGGAGTAATTTACATGTCTTGTGTGTCCAGCTCTTCAGAAAAATTTCAAGCTGAGAACCCGAGTTTTCTTGGTTAATGTTAAGCTAACTGCTGAGCTAGCTGCGTCAGACTAGCCGACGTAAGGTCCCACAGCTCCGGTCTAATGTAGAGAATCAATAAGGGAATTGTTAAGCATAAAGGTTAACTATATTGATGGACTGAACCATTTCTTACTGATTCTCAACAGAAACCAGTTTTTGATTCATATTCCTTAGTGTGAAAGATAAATGCCTCATACTGAGTTTCAAAGTTAAAGAGTGGTGAAGTTTATCCAGCGTCCCGTTTCAGCTTGTGGTGTAATCTGTAACTGTGTCGTAACGCTCCAGGCTGAGGAGTGAAGGAGATAAAGGTGGATGCAGTGTTGCAATAAGAAACTCCTATTTCCCCCGAACTATCAAACCTTAAAAACTCTCACACTCCTGATAAATCATCCCGAAAGTGACAGATACTCCGAATGAATCCTCCTGACATGTCACTCTGACTGAGAGATCATCCTCCTGCTTTTCTCAAACGCTGATAAGAAGAAACTCCTGAATTTCTAAAATACTGTTTTTACTTTTTCTGGATTTCCTCCAGGAGACACCAAAGATTTACCCAGCAGTCCCTGCAGAGCAGAGGCGACCAATCAGAGTCCTGTCTCTCTTTGACGGCATCGCCACAGGTGAGGAGGATGAAAACACTCGAGCTGATGATGATTTAACACACGTTCTGCAGGTTTCCATGTAAGACGTGTGTGTGTGTGTGTGTGTGTGTTTCAGGCTACTTGGTTCTGAGGGATCTGGGCTTCAAGGTGGACCAGTACGTGGCCTCAGAGGTGTGCGAGGACTCGATCTCGGTTGGCGTTGTCAGACATGAAGGAAAGATCCAGTACGTCCACGATGTCCGGGAAATCACCAAGAAAAACGTGAGGAAGCAGAACACACACTCTGCTAAGACACACACACTCTCACACGTTAAAGATCTTTGATGCATTCAGGTGTAACGTGTTTTTGTGTTTCCGTGTGTGAAGCTCTAATTGTCTGGTGTTAGCTCTCTGTTTGAACACGTGTTTGTGGCGGCTCAGGTTTCTAAGTTCCTGAGGGATGTGCTGCCTTTGAAGGAAGCTGGGCGTCAGGGTGGAGAAACGAAGCGCACCTTAAATTGTCATGAATCATCGGAGAAGCACCAGAGCGACTTTGTGGTGTTGTGGTTTCACTTTTGTGTTTTGAGGATGAGATGGCGCCGAAATATTAATACTCATAGATCTAAGGATCTTTTTAAAGAGTTACTCCTCAGAATAATTCACCAAAAACATTTAACCTGCTGTGATTTTATTTTTGCAATATCGTGATTGTAGTTTTCTTAAGTTTTTTTTTTTTTTAAACTTAGATTATTCTGACTATTTGGCATGTTATTTAACAGTTTATAAACAGTTAGCTTAATTAAAACCAAAGATCTAAATGGAAAAAAAAGGATAAAGGATCATTTAAGATGGTATTGTTTTAACACTTTTTTAAAATTCAGGTAAACAATTTATCAAACTTGTGCCAAGTAAAATTAAAATCAAACAAAAATGCTGACGTGTAACATTAAGTTTTCAGTTTTTAGTCTTTTTGCTTTAACTCAAAATGAAAATCAACTTGAACACATTAAAGGAAAGTGCACACTGGCTATACAACAGCTAGCTTCTTGTTATAACCAAGCACCAACCTCCGGTCTAAGTACATGAGACGATGCTGAAGAGCTAAAATCTGCTGTTTCTCCAGCGTCCACTAGAGGCTGGCTCCAGAAGAACAGGAAGTCACAAACACACCAAACCAAAAAAAGCCATTTTCAAAGCAGAAATTAACCTTTTTACAGTCTGTTCAAAAAACGTCTCCTGTCTGAGTCGCTAATTTTACTACCAGCTCCCACTGTACGGGGGTGAATTTATTTCTAACTCGGCCGTTCAGAGAATATTATGATCACGAGCTCCCCCAATCAGAGGCACAGCTGACCAACAGGCGCCCTTTAGCTGTACGTGAAGCCCTTGCCACTACCAATATGGCCGCGATAGCCGATCTGCTTCAATTTCCATTTCAGAAACAGACGGGTGACGTCAGGGAGCCAGTTAAGCCAGTTTTCATATGAAGCTGGGCTAAAGATTTAATTTTCACAAAGTTTTTAGATGCAACAAAAAGGTCAAAGGGTTGATTTTAGTGGCGTCTGTAATTTCTTTAAGGTTATCCAAACTCCAGCAGCTGTGTCTCTGGTTTGGTTTTGACGAGTGCGGGACACACCTGGAGCACCTGGCTCTTCTTTTCAAAGCAGGAGGATTATTGTTGTTGTTTGTCAGAAATATTTCTCTAAACAGCCAATCAGAGACGACGTACCAGACGTAAGAGCGGCACTGATCGAACTGAAGCGGGAAACAAAAGCAGGCGAGCGGCGGCGGCGTGGTGACGTGGCTCGGAGCCGAGGACAAAGAAGTGCTTTAGCTTCTGCAAATCCCCTCAGCGCTCCTTTCATTCGTTAGTCACAGTGTGTGTGTGTGTGTGTGTGTGTGTGAGCAGGGTCTGCACCCCGGCTCTGTTTTAACTGTTATGTAAGAGACTTAGAGTATCCCTCCTCCTCTTCCTCCTCCTCCTCCTCCTCTTTCTCTTTGTTCCTTTATCCCAGATTCTTTCTTCATTTCTTTCACACTTTCCTTTTTCAGTCGAGCTTGAAGAAATGAGTCAGGGAAAGTGAGCAGGTTGAAGAGTTTGCTCGGTGTGTTGCTGCTGTTGAATGAATCACATGTAGAGATGAGTGATTTGTCCGTCAGGAGAAAAATCTGTCATTTTTAAGTTAAAACTTCTTGAAGAATCATCAGTTAACCTTTCTTTTTTAATGTTTGCACAAAAAGCTTTTTTCTCTTTACCATTAATTTATTTTTTTTAATTTAAGGGAACGTAATCTGCAACAAATCACACACAGGCGTAAACATAACTCATGTCCCTGTGTTGTAATAAGTAATAGGAGATACATGAACACTGTGGCTGTTGTTCCCTCAGTCTAACACTTGGTGGTGCTGTTGTCTTCCTCAGCTGCTGGAGTGGGGTCCCTTCGACCTTGTAATTGGAGGAAGTCCCTGCAATGACCTGTCGATCGTCAACCCAGCCAGGAAAGGCCTGTATGGTAGGTCCCTGATGGAGGAGGGAGATTTATCAGAGGGTTGAGAGTCACTGCAGCTTCTCCTGCTCCAAAGTTCATGTGCAAAGGTCTGAAACCTGCAGCTCTGAATGTGGATCGATTCATTTAGCTGCCAAAGTGCCAACTACAGCTTTATGCAAGCTTGATATGCGGCAACACATGAACAAACAACAATAAGGAATAAGCTGAGAAATATGATCAATATGAGCTGTCAAATTTAAGTGTTATTTAAAATTTTTAACAATGTTTTAATTTTTTTTAAGTCTTGTTAGGTTTTTAAAATTTCAAAATTGTAAATTTTTTGGCAAATTTTGGAAAAGTCCAAAATTTATTCATTTATTTTTAATTTTTGCAAGTTTTTAAAATGCAAATATTTTTGAATTCTGAAAAATGTTGGGAAAACTTTTGAATTTGCAATATTTTGCAAATTTTGGAAAATTTAAGGTTTTAATTTTTTAATTTGTTTTATAATTATTTTGCTTTTTTTTCAAAATTGAAATCTGCAATTTTTTAAAAATCTTTGCAATTTTTTTGAATATTTTTTAAATTTTCCAATTTTTTGAATTTCTTAATTTTGAAGTTTTGCAAATTTATGTAGAATTTTTAAAATTCAAATAACTTCTTGTTTAGATTACAATTCACTAGATTTTACTATGTATAGAACTTTATCCACTTTTTAGTCTTTAATGTGAAGATAAAGTAGATTCTGTGGCTCCTGAATGACTTTAATCCAGGTAAGCTGAGTCTAAACGGCTCCTATGAGAGTAAAGGTTACAGACCCCTGATCCTGTGAGTTCAGGTGAATGAATACACATGAACACATGAACTGATGAGCTGAGACCTGGGGTGTGTTTGACTGTTGCTGTATCCTGATGAGACTTCCTCAGATGGTTCAGGGTTTCTCTGGTTGTGATCGGGTTTTGTTGCTCCAGAAGGTACAGGGAGGCTTTTCTTTGAGTTTTACCGCCTGCTGAGTGAAGCCAAGCCCAAAGAAGGAGAGAACCGGCCGTTCTTCTGGATGTTCGAGAACGTGGTTGCCATGGGGGTCAACGATAAGAGGGACATCTCCAGATTCCTGGAGGTGGGTGACAGAGACTGGAGTGTGAAGCAGAGTTGTTGCTATAATTTCTGTGTTTACCTGGATAATAAAACTTTGTCTTTTCATGCGATTCTGTTTTTTTTTTGCAGTGTAACCCTGTGATGATCGATGCTATCGAGGTTTCAGCTGCTCACAGGGCTCGGTACTTCTGGGGGAACCTGCCCGGCATGAACAGGTAAGATCAGGGGTCCTCAATCTGCGGCTCTGGGGCCTTATGTGGCCCTTTGACTCCTTTGCAGTGGCTCCTTGTAGCTTTAAAAGCTATTTTTAAAATAAAGATTTTTTTATTTTTCTTACAGAGGGTATTAATGATTAGAGACTCTGACACTAAATAAAGTCATCAGCCCTGGGAAGATAACTAAATCTACAAAAAGACTAATCTGGAAAGTTTTAATTCTGTGTGGATGGATTCATTTAGTTGACAATGTGCCAGCTTAAAACGCATGCTTGCTATGTAGCAAGTCATTAGCGAAAAAACAAAATGTTGATGAGTTGAGCATTTTCAAAAAATTTGAATTTTTGAAATTTCAAAATTTTGGGAATTTGAAAAAAAAAATTTTGGGAAAACATTTTAATTTCACTTTTTTTTAATTTTTGCAAAACATTATTTTTTTTAGTATTTTCATCAAATTTTTAAAATTTCAACATTTTTGAGTTGCGGACATTATCATTATCATTATTATAGGTTATCAAACTAAAATATTATAACAAAACTTGGGTAAGGGTTAGGTTTTTTTGCAAATTTATATAATCAATTTTTTTTTGCCAATATTTTAAATTTCATTTTTTCATTATGCAATTTTTGAATTTTTTGAACCTTTTAAAATACAGAATTTTTTAAAATTTTCTGCAAACTTATAAAAAAGAAGAAAAAAAGGTCTTGTGGAAATTTTTGAAATATTTAAAAAATCCTTTTTTTTTAAACTTTCAAATATTTTTTTAAATATTTTTCCGTATTTTTGTTTTTGCTTTTCTAATTTTTTTGCAAAAAAAATTTGCATCTATTTTTATTTATATATTTTATTAATTCGCTACTTTGTATAGATGACTTTGTATCCTTATTGTGAAGATAAAGTAGATTTTGTGAGTCCTGAATGAATTAAATCCAGCTGAGCTGAGACAGAATGGCTCTTATGAAAGTAAAGGTTACAGACACCCTGGGTTGGATAAAAACACTGAACTGAGAAACATTTGTGAGAGTTTTTTATTTGAAGCCTGATAAATAAATCAGCACCATCCCTCCTCTATGTTTCAGGCCTCTCTGTGCGTCTGGGATGGACAAGCTGGAGCTGCAGGACTGTCTCGAGCACGGGAGGGTCGCAAAGGTAAAGAGAGATGAAACATGTCACAGTTGATGGATTGACTGTATTTTATTTGCGTGTCATGCACAAAAAGTGCCCAGCCCCCATGGGTTTTCCTGAATTTCCCTTTGATAGATAAAGTTTTTTTCATTTCATTCATTTCATTTACAGTTTTTGCTTTAAAAATCTCTTTTTGGTGACACGTCTTAACCGTACGTTTATCTTTTTCACAGTTTGGCAAAGTGCGCACTATCACCACTCGCTCCAACTCCATCAAACAGGGGAAGGACCAACACTTCCCGGTGCTGATGAACGGGAAGGAGGACATCCTGTGGTGCACGGAGCTGGAGAGGTGAGCAGGAGCTGTCGGACCTGTCCCTGGTTTGCATCTAAGGGGTCTTTTAGACAAAAACGGTTTCAGGATGAAACACTAATGTGTTGTTGCGTTTGGCCTCTCGTTTACGCTCCGCAGAAAGAATCAGGTGCTGTTAAAGTCATGAATACAAAGCTCTGTCTCTGCGGAGAGCCTTCCTGTAATGTTTGCATAACAATGGATTTTAGCTTCCATCCTCTGCCTCCAGGGGAGTCCAGATGCATGTAGCACAGCTTGTCTTAGGAGGAGTTAAAGTTTATTATACCTGCGAGACCCAGAGGATGTTTGAGGAAAGGCTCAGGTTGAGAAACAAGCTTTAACTGAGGACAAAGATCTTTGTTTTTGTTTATTTTTGATTGTAACACTGGTTGTTTTTTTCCTGCAGGATTTTCGGCTTCCCTGTCCACTACACAGACGTGTCCAACATGGGTCGTGGTGCCAGACAGAAGCTCCTGGGCCGGTCCTGGAGCGTCCCCGTCATCCGGCATCTGTTCGCACCCCTGAAAGACTACTTCGCCTGTGAATAGACCCCGCCCACCCGTCACCAGCAAACAGACCCCACTTAAGAAACCCACCAAGCTTTTCCTTCGTGACACTGACTCCAGCAAACATCAGCCGCCAGCGTGTGGAGACAGCTGGAGGTTTCCTCTGCTCCGTCAGACGCTACAGCTTCACTGAGAGCGCCTGGAGACGGCGTTCAGAAAGCACTGCAGTCTAACACTCACTTTCACAGGTGCTCAAAACAAGCAAAAATGAGCAGAAGCCACATGACAAGGCTAAAGTCTTCTGCTTTGTTTTTAAAGCTGTACAGTGGATGTTTTTAACCGCCTGTGGGAGGCGCTGTTTTTATGTTGACAACACTTGATAGTTGTAGAAACAAGAACAAAACGGTGCTGCCTGTACAACTTTAAGTGGCTCAGTTTTTAAAGTTTTTTAAGTGTTGCACATTTTCAGAGATTGGTCACCTCCCTGCAAAACCAGCGACTGAGATGTGTGAGAAGCAGACTCCTTTTAGATATCAAAAAACACGTCTTAACTCACTTCAGCCAAAGTCTGGAGATGTTAAACTGAAATCCTGCTTCAGTTTTTGTGTATACCGCTCCAGTCCGCTTCAGTTTTCTGTCTTATTTAAAAACACAACAACTACAGACAACTAAACAAAGCAATAAGGGCTGAAAAATTGTTCATTTTGTCGAGTTGTTTTTAAGTTTTTTCATCCTCAGCGGCACATCGTAGATTCTAGGGAAGGTGCTGTTGTGGCTCACGCAAAAAAAGTTTGTTTTATTAAAGTAAGAGTAAAACATTTTAAAGTGTTTCTTGGTGGTTTAAAAGAAAAATAACCTCAGTATTGGAGCAGGTGGAGCAAACCTGTACCTGAAGCAGGACTTTTTTAACAATTTTATTTTACATTATTGTTTTTTCAAAAAAAAAAAAGGAATACTGATTTTAATTATTTTAGTCCATGTTTTGGTTGATGCGAGCAAAAAGCTTCCTGTAAACAGAAAAAAAAACACTTTAACTAAAAGTTGTTATGACTGTTTTTGTGTAGACAGATCAAAGATTTGAGTGACTTCTCTGATGATTACACACAAATACTTGAAGCGATCAAAAACAGCCTTTGAGGATTAGTGTCTTATATCTTGCTGTAGATGCTCGAGTTCACTGGAACGGCTGGATGTCAGTGTCTCCACATGTGGCTGCCTTAAAATCAGGAAAAGAAGTTCAGATGTGGTTTTACAAGATAGGAAATGGTGGGAAACACTGGTGAATGTGGATTGTTTTAGAAACTAGCACTGACTACTTTTGTTTATAGAGGAGTTTTCTCAGTTTTAGTGATTGTGTCACACCTTTGATGCCTGTTGACGCTGTGTGTTTTCTGTTGCCCACCAGCTTTGGTTTGCAGTGTGTTGGGGTCGGTAGTGAAAAGAAAAGAGCCTGAATGTGAGTTTTTAAAGCCTTCAGGGATGGTAAACATTAGCAAACATTGACTCTGAAAGTTTTAAAACTAAAATAAAAACAAAAATCACAGGTACACCAGGCTTTCATGACTCCATTGTATTAGATATCTAGCTTTCTCCTCCCTGACTTCACAACATACTGTTTACCAAAGTGTTGGCGTGTTCACCAGAAGTCCAGAGCTCTCTACTGGATGGTTTTCTCTGGTACCTATTCTCCTGATGTGACCAGTGGACCAAACTCACAAAAACTCTGTACAGTCTTTTTTTTTTAGCTCCATTCGTGTTTTCTTTCTCTAACTGGAGGGTTTTGAAAAACTGCCGGCTGTCACCAAATCAAACCAAATGGGCATTACCTCAGATAAGGGGGCACCTGTACATCACTCCTCCTGTAGGATCTCTGTTCTGTGAATATATACTGTAGCTTTCTGCTCCCATATGCCCTGTATATAAAGCTTTTATTTTTATCACTGGAACTATTTTTAAACAATGTTTTGTGTACTGTATTGATAGAAAGGTTTACAAGTATTTTTACTCCCTTGGACCGATAAGAAAACACAATGCACAGGCCTTCTTGAAACTTTTTACTTAGAAATGGCGTGGTGCTCCTAACAGTGCCAGTGGGAACTTCTTACAGTTTTCAGATCTGATTTTAGAGACCTTTAAAAAACCAAAAAGTAATTGTTTACATGCTTCAACTAATACTGCTGAATGTTTTGCTTGAAAACAACGCAAAAAGAGTATAGTTTATTAATCCTTTGGTAACTTCTTTTAAAAACTTTTATACTGAGAAAAATATATATACACTTTATAAAGCTAATGTTATAGAACAATATAGAGCATATTAATCAGTAGCTTTCCTATAGCTGTGTCATGTAGATGAGTGTGTATTTGTAGATTTGAGTGAGTGATGTCTGAGTACAGATGCTTCTTTTTTTTAACAAACATTTTTTGTGCTTTTTCTTTGACCAGATTAACATTTTAGGATGATTTATTTTGCCTTTTTATGAATCTACAGTGCAAACATGTTAAAAAGAACAGATTCTGTGCTATTTTTATACTTTATTTGATGTATTTTTATGTTTGTATACTTCCTATAGCAACCTATATATGATTTTCACTCAATAAAACACAGCATCTGCTGAGAAAAACAACCCTGATCTTGTATGTGCCACTTTTTTTCCCATTTTGTTTGATCCCTGTGTTTATTATTCGGTATTCTTTATTTGGATCCCGTTTAGCTGCCACATATTGGTTACTGGTCTTCCTGGGGTCCACACAATAATAAAATAAATAAAAAATGAATGATTGAATATCAAAGGTTTAACATTTTTATTATGGCTAAGATTCAAAAAGTTTTACAAGAACCAGAATCATTGTTTGTTTTGGAAGGTTATTAGGTTAAGTACCAATGTTGCTATATGATCAGAAGTACACAGAATTGAATGGAATAAACAAAAACAGAAACCAAAACAAACGTAAAAACTGTAATTCATCAACATTTCATCGTGTATATCAAAGAATCTGTTTTGTTGGTAGGGGAATTTGTATGAATATCACAAAGAATTGTTGTTAAAAGAAGCAAAAACACAAAAAATGGCTGTTGTCCTGATACAGTGCCTTGTGGTACTCCACAAGTGGTTGTGTTCTGTTAAACTGAGTTACCATGGAGAGAATCAAACGATGACTGTCCCAAGGACTGTTGTCACAGACGGCAAGGTTGCAAATAACTGACTCTTTTGGCTGTTGTTGGAAGTTCTAGTGCTAACAACCAGAATAAAAGGGCTTTTTTAAGGGACCATGGCCTGTTAATTTCTATTTGGGAAAAGAATTGTGTAAATAAAGTGACTGTAACTTCTCTTGCCCATTACAGGAAAGGGAGACAGGTAAACAGCCAACAATTTGTAGAGTTTAGTGTAAAATCTAGAGAAGTTTAGGCTTGGGGGTGTGATGGTTTCAAGGACATTTTGAAGCTTCTCAGGTTATCGTATCAGACCCATGTAATAAATTGATTTACCTGTGTTCACAACACTTTGAACAGTTTGAGTTTAAATCCCTGTCTTTAATGAACGCATATTTTGTGGCTGATTTAAACATCAAAAATTAAGAAGTAGCTAACAGTACAATGCTAGGTTCATATTTCTGCTCCAGTGTTGGTTTTTATACATGGCTATCTTGAGACCTCAAAATAAATCAGTTGCACAGAATAATCACTAAAATGCTATGCGAAATTTGTCAATATGTTTAGCAAAGCACCTGTGTGCTGGCTCATGTCTACTGTAAAAAAACTAAATAGCCTAAACCAAAAAGTTAGCCACATCTTAGTTAGCAACTAAAGCTAACCTTCAACGGTCGATAAACCTGTTAGCCAACATAGCTTAGGATGCTAACAGTGTTAACCATGACATTCACTCCGTTTGTCAGCAAAACGTGTTTATTCGGGTAAAAGTGATATAACGTTTTTATTATAGTTTTAAAAAATGAAACTAGTGTTATTATTTAAATAAATTTCTGGATATTTTCATGCCACAGTATCAGTCGCTAGTGATGTGGTGCTCGAGGGGCGGGAACGAAGAGTAGGGTCGGCTCGGTGTGGGGTTGGGAAGGCCGGAGACTGACACCGGTTATTTAAAAGCCAACCAGAGACAGCACGGAGAGGGGTGAGTGCATGGTGTTTTATCGATCTATTTCCCGATGTGTTTGTGAAAACTGATCGAAGTTTTGTCAAGCATCGAGTTATTTCTTTACGAAAAAGTTTCTTTGCGAAAAAAAATCGTTGTAACACGGCACTCTTCGAATGTATGTCACGCGACAAAGTTATGCTAACAAGCTAGCGTTAAGTTAGCTCTATCAACACGCCAGTGTTGTGTGGTTTATCTTTTTTAATCAGGCTGGATACTTCCAAAAATACAGATAAAACGTTCATTTTAAATCACAGGGAATGAATAGACGTGTGCAACTTTTGCCGTGTACAACACAGGACGTCAGAAAGCGTTTGTTGTCAACGCCATTACGTAACTCGCAGACTGATAGGATTATGTGCGTCATACGTGAGCTACCAGTAGTTATTCAGGTTTGCTGTCAGAAATACGGCTTGCTTCTAAAAATTTTGGCTTATGTAGGGTTTAGTCGTTCTTTTTGGTTAATATGTTGTTGTGTTGTGTATTTAATTTGTTGTGACTGTGAAAAGAAGCACACATCGTGTTTCTGACACGGTGTGGTCCATTCATCACTTCGTTGCATTGATAATCGACAGTCCCTCCATCAAACCGCCAAGACAACATGGCGTCTTCTAGATGTACGTTGTTGAGTTTGTTACGAACGACAGATCTGAAATCGTCTAATCGGCCTCCTTTTAACTGATGAATGAGTCAAATCTCGTCGTTACACCTCTTTCCTCTGGAGCCCACGAACGCGGGCTCCATGGATTCTATTGGACAGAATGCATCCCGCTTAAAAGTTGTCACTCGTGCACGTTTCTTCTTCTCGTGTTGTGTTTTTTGGCGGCCAAAATCCGTACTGTTACACTACCGCCTACCGTTGGGCGCTGTAATACTGGGGTTATCAAGCGGGCACCTTCTGTCACTGGTGTTTTGTGAAGTTAGTAAGCAGAAATTTCCAAATTTTGAGATTATGTTTAGATATTTTAGCCAAGTTATGATGAAACTAAGTAGCAGTTCCGTCAGCACTGGAAAATTGAGTGTGTCTGTTCAGGGTTTTGGTGTGTTTATTGTAGTTATGGCTTTAACTTGACATAAATAAACAGCCCTTCCTGTTAGGGCTATAAAAAGTTGTTTTTCACACTCCCCAGCTGGGGGCAGTAGTGCGCCCAAACACAGTTTATACCAACCGCTGATGGAGGCGAAGAAGAAGATCAGCTGTTTGTTCCGTGTGGCGGTCCGTTGAGGAGAAACACGAGTGAAAATAAAACGTGATGGAGAACTCGAGATGTTGTACACAGAGGGGACAAAGGGTTATTTTTATGAACCCGGAAACACAAACTAATTATTTTTACAGCTGAGATCGGCTGAGACGGGGGAAACTTCTCTGATTGCTCGGTGAGTTGTTTGGTCCATGCATTGTTTTGGGCCAGAAATGCGTCTTAACGAGAGTCCGGGGGTTCTTGAAACGTGGGATTCACGATACATTCACGAGGAGTGATCAGTATAAACGTGGGGTCGTCCCAGTGTCACTGTTTCGTGGATAAAAATATTAAAAAACATGGTGTTAAAGGAAAGGGCAGTGTACATTTATTTACTACGGTGGCCCATTGGTGCCAGGTAATTTGCAAAAGCAACAACACGAATACAAACACCACAGCAAAACGGAAGTTGAGAGGACAGTTATCCTAACGGACACAAAAAAGATGTCAAATTGAGTGAAACATTGAATTCTTTTTTAACTAAAGCTATGATAATTTTTGCTTTAATAGATGAAGTTAATCATTTACTTTTACAACTTTTCTTCTTAAGTAACCTCTTATAACTACAGTTGTGTTGTGGCTTTTGCAAATCGTCTGACACCCACCGGTTGCCGTAATTTCCAGCAATTCAAACACACAGTCTGAAATGCAGCTTCCAAAACAACAACTTCCCTTTCTTAATCTCAAAAGGCTTATTATGACATAAAAAAATCCTGCATTTCCCCCCACACGATATATTTATTGGAAACAGTATTCCAGATATCTTACAAATCAAAACTTGTTATTTCATAGCTCAGAGTCTGTGTGTACGTGTGTCCATGTCTGACTTTGTGAAATGTGTGATCCGTGTGCAGGTCCATCCCCTGAAAAGATGGACATCCAGGTGGCGGTGAATGTGGCTCCCCATGGGAAGCCCAACGGTAACGAGCTGCTTGCCTGGCTCAATACAACATTACAGACAGACTTCAGCAATGTGGAGCAGGTGTGCGCAGGTAGGTCTGCATGCACGTGAGGTGTATCCTTGTTGTGCAGAGGTTTGATTTGTAGAAAAAGGAGCATTAAAAAAACAAGCCAAACAATGGCTCGTAGATGCAAAATACAAATGTTACATCAGACAGAAAAGCCGCTTTGTTCGATCAGTTTTAATAGAAAGGCTTAAAACACACAACTAGACATTGGACGATGATTATTTACAAAGGAAATAGCTGGTTATTATCTGAGAGTGATGTACAAATAGAGTCTGCGTCATCCTTGCCCTTATTTTCAACCTATATTTTTGCTTTGTTCCACCTTTTTAATGTTTCATTTAAGTCTTTAGGAAACTTAAATGTAACAGAAAGTGAACCCAAACTTTTTCTTTTAAAGGCTTAAGATGAAAACATGTCTTAAACTGTGATTTTCTCAGCTCCAGCACAAAATTTTTATTGTGTTACTGCTTTTTAAATCAGCTCACAATTCTCTTTGACTTCTTTTGTTCATGTTTGTTTGGTTCCCAGGCGCAGCTTTCTGCCAGCTGATGGACTGGTGTTTTCCTGGGTCCCTGGACCTCGCTCAGGTCCGCTTCCTCAGTGAGAATGATGAAGATTCCCACGCTAACTACAGTATCCTGCAAGCTGCCTTCAAAAAAGTTGGAGTTCTCAGAGTGAGTGTTTTTGCATCAGATGCAGTTTTTCACCCTGAAAGTGGTGATTCCTTGATTCCTTGTCTTACACACTGTTGCATGCTCCCTCCAGTTCATCCCCGTGGAGACGCTGGTGGAGAAGAACTCTGTGGTGGGTCTGGCCTTCCTGCACTGGTTCAGGATGTTTTTTGACAGGAACCGAAAAGGCAAAGAGTACCATCCCTTGGAGGCCAGAGGTGGACTGAGGATGCATCCTGCTCGTCCAGGTGGGAACAGTCAGGTGTCTGCAGAAATCCCACAGCTGTCACTCATGTAAAGGAGCAGAAAAACGACTGTATTTGTTACTGTTTGGCAGGTAAACTTTGGAGTAGGGCTGTCAAAATTAAGCATTAATCAGATTAATCCCATCATCATGATTAATCTGATTAAAAATGTTAATTCAAGTAACTCACAATTGTGGACGCAGTTTTTACAAAGCTTTAGCAAAGCTGCCTCTCAAGATAGCATAAAGTTTTTTTGCTAACATGAACTATGAAATATGTTTGATTAACACTTTAAGTGCAAAATTATTTCCTTCATCTTGAGTCTGTTTGCTCAGGCAAAATGAAACATGATGAATATCCACAGCATGACTCAACAAAATTCAAGTCTACTGTAGTATTTCTGTTGACAGATTCTCTCTACAGACATAATTACCACCAAGGGAAATGTGTGATTAATCCTGATTAATCCTGATTAATCAAAGAATAGACTTATGATTGCCTTGATTATTTTTTTAATCATGTGACAGCTCTAGTTTGGAGTAAACGTTTGCTCCTGAGCTCGTCTGACTCGCAGGATGAAGGTGCCCTTTCAGAAACCCTCATCACTCCTACGACAAACTGAAACATCCTCAAGCAGGAATCTCTGTCACACACATTTCTTTGTTTTTAGTCTAAGATCTTTGCTCCGAATCTGTTAAAGAAAGCCGGTCGACGTCTGTGAGAAGCTGAACCTGCGTTTCATTGAGCTCATCTTCTTCTGAATTTCTCTGTAGATCCAGCTGCGTCTGAGACTCCTCACCTGTCGCCAGAAATCAACGTAGAGATGACGGACGACGTGGAGGAAGCACAAAGCGGAGAAATGAAAGAAAAGGAGGAAATGCCGGGGAGTGATGGCGTGATAGATTTGATATCTGATGAGGAAGATGACGTCATAGTCGTGACGGAGGAGCCGCAAACAGAGAAACCCGTGGAGACATCTGCGAACAAGGAGAACGCAGCAGGAGCAGCAGTCGACGGGAAGCAGAGTGTGTACAATCAAGAGACTCTGCTGCGCTTCATCAGGAGACACTGCAGGGACATAAACTCAGTCACAGACTCTGACCTGGCTCTCCTGAGCCAAACATGGTCCACAGACCTCATCCAGGCCTGCCGTCAGACTCCATACTGCCTCTACCTCTTCATGGGGGTGGATCTGGGTGAAGAACTCACCACCAGCGTCGTCCTGGTCGGTTACTTTGACAGAAACTCAGAGGCCAGCGTTGTGAGGCCGCTGCTCACTCTGCAGACCAGTATGGACACTGGCGCAGCCATCGCTGTAAGGACCGCTGCTGCTGACGCCCGCCTGCTGGTTGAGAGGCTGAAGACAACCGGCCTTCGCTCTGCCAACCTCGCCATGTTTTACTGCAACGCTTCCAATCAGATTCTGTGCCAGGCGCTGGTGTCGCTGCTCCAGGCCATCAACCCCAAGTGCCTGTCGCTCTGCGGCCTGCCTGAGATCGCAGAAAGAGCCTGCAACGCCGCGCTAACCACCTCCTTTGATCAAGTGGTTCCCCTGATCAAAAACATCCACCGTCACTACGCCACCCGCGCCGGTCCGAACCAGAACCTCAAGCACCTTTTCGCTGGCGTAGGCTGTCATTCTCTGTCGCAGCCTCTGTCCGCACAGTTTGTGTTCATCACCCGCACTGTGCAGAGGATGGTGGAGACCTGGAGGGGTCTGGTGGATTATTTCAAGTCGGTGAAGCAAGGCAGAGATGTTCTGGGGATCAGAACCCAGCTCATGGACCACAAAGTCAAACTGCACTTCCTGTTTCTCGCCTTCGCGTTGGAGCCGCTGCGAGTGCTGCAGGAATTCCAGCAGCAAGACTCGATGGATGTGGCGGCGCAGCTAAAGATGGTCTCCATGCTCATCAGCAGCTACGCTTCAAACCTCCTGGTGCTCTCTGCCAAAGAGTCCTTCATCAGCTGTCGAGACCCCCAGATCCTCCTCGACCAGAACAACACGCTCCCTTTGTCGAAGCTTAACATCGGACCCGTCGCCACAGACTTCCTGTGGGCCACGGCCGTGGTGGACCTCGGGGAACAGGAGAGGGCGACCTTCCTGGACAACGCGTCGACTTTCTACAAAGCGGCTCTGCAGAGTTTGGCGGAGAGCATTCCTGAGCAGCTCGGGGACGGGGTGCTGAGGAATATCAGCCTGATGCTGAAACACCCAGAGGATCCCAAAGTAAGGAGAGTTTTGTCTGTGGATTCTGGTCTTTTAAATCTATCTGTCTCAAAATCAGTACTAGAAACTCAGTCAGCCATTACTGCATCGCAGCATTAAAAAACAGTTTACATCTCCAACAGAGACCAAGAATATGGAGAATTAGCGTCCAGGTGAATCTAGAAATCCATCATTCCTCCTCAAACGATGAAGTCTGAAGCGACTGTGAAAAATTTGCCTTTAACTAAAAACCCTGCTACTTAGCTGATCTCCCAGTGCAAAGTTAGCTTAAAGGGATAGTTCAGTTTTTTTGAAGTGGGGTTGTATGAGCTCTATGTGACCACTAAGGACATTAGATACAGTAGAAAGTTGTCTCCTCTCCCTCAGTAAGACACAGACTGTAATCGATGGTGACGAGGAAATAGACGCTAACAGGGACAGACGGTACCAAATTCAAAGGCTATTTTCTCTGCCTACAATAACTAAAATCAAAAAGTAACACCACAGTTTAAGAGTACGATACATAAAATATTTTTTGTGTCTGTGGATGTCTCCTCTGTATTCCTTTCAGTCTCCATCTGTAGCAGCTCTTCTTCTGTGTGCTCCGGTTCATACAGGTATCCTTTTGGTTCCAAAGTGAATGGAACTTCATCGTCGCTGTCATAGTCACTCATTTTGAATTTCCTACGCTGCCTCACAATCCTTAGAGTACAAACACAAGAATTACGATACTTGATCAAACTTACACGAGGCTAAAACCAGCGCTCGAAGCATAGCTTGTTTACATTCCCTACAGCTGAAAGGAGGAGGGGGGACGGAGCGCTCTAGCGCTGCGCGGAAGGACACATGACCAGTTAGTTAGGTCCAGATAAATGTTTGTATTTCCAAAGACTTAATGCACCTAAACATTATTTTATGTATCGTACTCTTAAACTGTGGTATTACTTTTTTGATTTGAGTTCTTGTAGGCAGAGAAAATAGCCTTTGAATTTGGTACCGTCTGTCCCTGTTAGCGTCTATTTCCTCGTCACCATCGATTAAAGTTTGTGTCTTACTGAGGGAGAGGAGACAACTTTCTACTGTATCTAATGTCCTTAGTGGTCACATAGAGCTCATACAACCCCACTTCAAAAAAACTGAACTATCCCTTTAGCTCTGACCATGTCCACATGTAGCCAGGTGTTTTGGAAATACATTCACTGAAGTTCACTGAAGTTTACACTGAAAAAACCTGAAATCCTCTCAAGTAGGTGTGGAAGATATAGCCTCAAAATTATGTCTAGATACTTTAAGGAAATTTGCGATAATGATATTTATGACAGTATGGGAAAAAAACAACTCATTATCAGTGGTTGCTGCTTCTGAAAAACAGCATTTTTATTGCACACACAGTGTGGAAACCACTTCTCCAATCATTTCCTACTACACAAGCTTGAAATGTAAACACAGGAAATCTGAGGTTTTGGAGGAGGAAAAGTTAATCTTCATAATTCTATACGACACAGCACATCCTTTCTATAAGACACCAACAGGAAGGAGAAGGCATGGACTGAAGGAGCTGGCGTTTAGGGAGAGCCAGATGAGCTTAACATGCTAATTAATTACCATGAAAGGACGTTGCAAGAGTCGATGCGGTATGAATTGGCACGCACTGAAAATCCGTTTTGCTGCGTGTCTGATCTTTGGTCAGTTAAACCACCTCCTCATCACTGAGGCAGCTCCTCTTTTAGGCTCTAAATCCTCATGTGAGGACAAAGTTGATGCTGCTACTTTCGCTCTCAGTGATTGTTTTGTACACACCACGAAGCATCATATGTCATTGCATCTCTTCACTGTAAATATTGAGAAATGGCAATTTTATATCATCAAAAAAATTATACCGGTATTATCGTAGATGATATGATATGGCACGCCTCTATTATCAAGTGTTTTAATCTTGTTTTACTTTATATGAGCTACATTCAACTGAGCTGTTAAAAAATATCTTGTTTCAAGTTATTTAAAGACAAAAATAAGTTCTGAATTGATGTAACAAGTTTAAAAAAACGGCCAATGGAACAAGAAAAAAATTGCTAAAAAATCTGCTTGAAACAAGAATAATGTCTGAAAACAAGTAACTTTTCTCTTGTTCCATTGGCAGATTTTTTTAAACTTGCTACAAAAAAAAACAAAAAAAACACAAAATAATCAAAGCTGCAAGCAGCAAGCATACATGAACTTTGACCTCATGTGAAGGAGTTACAATGACTTCCTGGTTCATGGATAGATATCAGAGTTTGACTGGACGCCAAAGACACCCTTTAACTATAGAACATGATGTGATACGTGAAGCTTTATGAAGGCTTGGAAAACATTTGTGAGCACAAATGAAGAGCAAATCCAAAGAAATGGAGGAGTTTTAAAGATTTGCTTGGGTGTGTCATATTGCATTTTGTGAACGTTTTGCCGTGAAGATAATTGACACAATTCTGCTCAAACTCTTTACGGATCTGTCAAGTTTCTAATAGGGTTCCCCCCTTCCTACGTCCTGTCATCCACACCAAACCGCAGCTTTACGTCACTGAAAACGATATTTCCTGAAAACTCTGGCCAAAGTGAAGATTTAAGAACACTCTGGTTTCATGGTTTTCAAACGTCACAGCTGAATGACGGGAGCTCATTCTGATTGGATGGCACGGGTTTTCCACACTTTGAGCTGCACGTGGATGAAAGTATTTTTGTATTATTTCTGTATTTAGTAGGGACGCATCGATCCAGCTTTTCTGTTCCTGATACTGATACCAATACCTGGGCTTTGGGTATCGACTGATACTGATCCAATACCAGTGTTAAATAATAAGCTGCATGCTCTACTGTGGGGAAAAAACTGGTAATGTTTGAGGAAAAAACAAAAATGAAGAATTACTGAGGTTAATATTTAGAGGTAGAGCATTCTAAACAGGTGAAAAGACATTTTCAAACATGAAAAGTGACAAGGCATCAAGAAAAAAAAAACGAAAACAGAGCTTAATGGATAAAAGTGAAGAAAAACAAATGAATAAATGGAGTATCTCATGGACCGGTGATGTCGCTTTCTGGGATTAGATCAAGACTATCCACATAACCTATAAAAGGCTCCCAATTTGTTAAAAGTTGACTCTTTCAGAGAGTAGCTCATCTCCTCTAGTTTAGGGCAGCCCAAGACCTCCTGGATCCATTTCTTATGAGGATTTCTAAAAACGAATGACGGGGTGTTTGTTTTTGAAAATACTCAGCTACGTGTGGACACAGCCTCTGTCTAACAGATGCGTCTGAAATCTTCTCCAGCTCTCCGTGCCGAGGCCTGTGGTGTCAGAGCTCGGGGATCGACTGAGCTCCTGTGTGCTGGGGACGGACGAGAACAACCAGCTAGTGAGGGACTACTTCAGCGTGATAAAGACGGCCCAGGAGGAGCAGGAGAGGGGATGGAGAGGAGGTCAGAGCTGGCCTAAGGTAAACCAACCACAGAAACACCTGCTCTCTGCTCAAACAGATGATGGAGTGTGAGAGATGTAGCTGATGAGATCATTTCCTGTCTTCTCTGTACAGTTGTTGCGAGGCGTTCGACAGGACTGTGCTCTGTACAGATTCATCCTGAGCCTCCTGGCGCTGCCCAGCTCGCTGCAGAGAAACAAGGTGTTTGCTCAGGTAAGTGCTAACTCACCAACTGAGTCTGTTTTTTTTAGTCTGAAATTTACACAGGTTAAAAAGAAATTCATCCCCATGTTACGTCAGTAATATTTGCACACTGACACCGAAACTTCAAGCTGTCAGTACACGTTTGATTTTCTGTTTTTTTTTCAACACCTGTTTATAGTTATGGTAATAGTTAAACTTTATTTCATTCATGTTATAAAAAAAGATATATACATACAATACAAATATAAGAGAAAACAATCTGAAATGAATGAAAAGGAGCAGAAAGACGATAACACAAACAAAAGAAGTTACACTATTTGGCCAGTTTGCCATATTAACCTTCTATGGGTCAAAATAAAAAGCAAAATGATTCACAAACATAAAACTCAGTTTCACCCAAACAATAGAAAGCAACAAAAACAAGAAAAAGAAACAAAAAAACCCACTGACAGTCAGGGATTAGAGTGTCTGGGGTTCCCTGTATCTGTCTAATGCGTTGGTTTTGATAAGTTTTTTGAAGATACTGAAAGTTTTGGCGTCTTTGAAATGTCAGAATAAGTTTTTCCAAAGAGAGATACCTTTGACTTCCTTTAGTGAAGTTCTGCTCTGGGTTTTAAAAATATTTCAAATCCTTTTAAATTGTAATTACCCTTTCTTTTGACTAAATGACACTGAATGTTGGGCGGTAGGAGATTTTTGTGAGCTTTGTACATAATTTGCAGCAGTTCATAATCTATTAAGTCACAAAGTTTTAACAACTGTAAAACACCAGCATTTAGTAAGGCACTGTATTCTGGACAGGGGCGTATTTAGTCGTTTGGGGGCCCAAGGCAAACCCAGTCAATGGGGCCCTCCATGTCCTTGTAACTCCTCTTCCTCAGAGCTAGACTGGCCTTCCCTGTGTCCACTGTCTCTTTCCCAGAATCAAGGTATGAGACAGTGCTAATCTTGTTCATGCTAACTTAACACAACTAAATGCATTTCCTCAAGTTCTGTACTTTAGTTTGATTTAGAAAAAAGTGAATCCATCATTTAGTCCACTTTGTCCTGGATTTGAAATCTTTGATGGTCCATTGAAGCTTATTTGTCCCACAGTGGGGAATTTACAGAGTAACAGGAACAAACAAGAAAGGATGAAGTGAAAAACATTACAATAGGTAAATATTGGAAAAAATAATTCAGTTGAGAAAAAATATGTAAATATCAAGCACAACATGAAACTGGAAAAAAATCTACTGAAAGAGGTGATATTTACAGTTAGCATACTTTTTGGTACTATTATTTTAAAGTGAATGTATTTTTATTTGACCCCCTGTCCAGTGAGTTATGTTTCCAAAAAAGAGATTTTGTACAATAATGTTTATCACCAACTCCAAAAGATTGATTTAGAGAAAATGATCCTGTTTCCTGGGCTAGATAAAGTCCTTAAAATCCTAAAAGTCTGATATGTTTATCTCAGATCTCAGAGCAACATTGGTTTTATTTCACACTTGGTTGAAAATAAGAAAAAAATGTGAAAAAAGTGTTTTTACCACTTTCTTCCTGAATCAAATGTTCAGATGTGTTGTAACATGGAATAGTCCATTGAATAAGAGGGGAGGGGGAGGAGCCAAAACCATCATTACAGATTAAGCCTTTGATGGATTTTGAAGCATGTGAAGTAAGATTTAGAAAAAAGAAATGCTTTCAATTGAAGAGAACTTCATAAATCAGTTTTTAAGAGATGCTTTGGGGGCCCCTGGGAATCTTGGGGCCCCAGGTAACTGCCTGTGTTTGCCTAATTGTAGCTGCGCCCCCAACTCGGGATGGCTGATAATGCATCCCGAGTTGGAGTAATTCTGTGACTCAGTCATTTCTGCTGGTTGATTCACGACCAGATTCCACTCGTAACAGCAGTAGCTCTCTCTGAGGAAAACAGTAGCTCAGTTTGCATTGTCTTGCAGTTGTTGCATCTGCACCACCAGGTAGACTGGACTCCTTCTTCTTCTTGGTGTGTTGTTTCAGTTGCCAGTTGCTCTCTTTCTGCAACTTCAGTTTCTTCTACTAAAAGTTCCTCTTCGATGTACTCCGGTTCATAGAGGTATCCACTTGCTTGCAAAGTGAACGGCAGGTCGTCCTCGCTCTCATAATCACTCATCTTTACGTTGTTAGTGCATAATTTGTCCTGGCAGACTACCTGCGTTTGTTTATATCTGGCACGTCGCGTGGGGACTGATAGACTAAGCGGCGAGCGCCTCATAGCCAGTTGTGGCTCTGCAGCGGAGGTAGCGCCGTTTTACGACACGATGAGAACTAGAGCCTTATTTAGCGGTGTTTTTGTGTGAAAGTAACGCGCTGAAAATTCTCTAAATAAAGCCTGAATGCAGACTGATATCAGATTTTTTCATTGGTAGTCTGTTTATTTGTGTTTTTGGTCAAGTAAAATATGGCCCCGTCTGAGTGCAGAGGAAACCAGCAGAGGAGCAGGGAGGGGGTGTTTGGTGTGAGCGCTCTGGGCTTCTGCTGCACAAAAACACTGCTGTAGGGGTAATTTCTGCCCTAAACCTTGTGATAGGACCCAACTTGTTCCATCCTGGAGGATCACTTTAAGGTAGCATTATTTTTTTTTGCCTTTGTTACTAAAAATCATGAAGTTTGTTTTATCAATGTTTAGGGATAATTTAAATCAAACCAGCGTCTAAATTTTGTTAGTTTGGTGTCATCAGCAAATAAAATTTTGCCTTTTCTGAAACACTTATTGTGCCATTGAGATATTTTGAATAAAAAGAGCTTTACTAATACAATTCATTATTATTATTATTAAAATGAACAACTTTGGTCCCACAACCGACCCCTGAGGCACTCCACAAGTTATACTACGAATGTCTGATTTGACAGTGTTTATTTGGATAAACTGATTTCTGATCTCTAAGTAGCTTGTTACCCATTAATGTGCCGCCCCTCTGATGCTGTATTTGTGTCGTTTTTTAAGAAGAATGGTGGTCTATGGTGTCAAAAGCTTTCTTCAGATCTACAAAAATGCTTACTGAAAACTGTTTTCTGTCTACCACAGTGGTTATTTCTTCTGTCAGATCTATAAGTGCCATTGATGTGGAGTGATTTGCCCTGAACCCATACTGACTACTGCTCAAAATATTGTACCTGCTTAGAAAGTTGTCCAGTCTGTTTACAAATAATTTTTTCAAGAACTTTCTAAGTTTAACCCGGCGCCTGTGGCTCTGCAGTGAACTTTTCAGTCTAGCATGCAAAAACGAGCATATTGTGTCACTTTTTGCGAAATTAACCCTTTAACAGGAGCTTCCTAGAGATGGAGTCTTGATGTTTCTCTGATATCCGTTTTGCTTTTTAACCCAGCCCTCACTAAGGAGCATGTGTGTCTCAGTGTGACTTTTAGTAATACTGTGTTTGCTTTGGTCCAAAGATTCGAGCCGAGGTTGAGAAAACCGCTGACAAAACGGAGACCCCTAAAGCCTCACCTGAATCGAGCGGGGCTGCGAGAAAACGTGTGCGCAGAAGATTCAGTCAATCAGGTCATAACCACGAGAAGGACGACGAGACCTCGTCAGAGGAGGAGAAATCTCAGATCCGAGCTGCTCTGCAGATGCCGCCAAGGCGTATGGAGGTTATGGAGGAGTCTGACTACACCGACAACTCCTCTGGTGAGGAAGTCCCAGCTTCACAACATGCATGACCATCTGAGTGAACTCTCTACGATGATTTAACGCGTTGATAAACGTCTGTCTGCTCGTTTTTCAGACGTGGTTGATGTCACAGAAGACTTAAAGTTACAATCTGCTGGAAGAGTGATCGATGCAGAATGTAAGACGTTCATCCATCCCCGCTGCCTGGTTTTACTCATCATTATCATTCTCACTCTCACAGTTTGATGGTGTTAAACTTGGGGCAGTGAAACCAAGACCACCTGGGGTCAAACCTGCGTTAAACACTGACTGTCACTGTTTTCCAGGTCCAAGTCCAGCTTCACCAGCAGAGACGGTTTATGTTGTGGGTGAAGACGACAAGAAGGTCTCAAAAAAAGACTCGTCTGACTCCACACATGTGCCGGTAAAGTCTGCCTACGACACCTTTCAGATTAGCTCGCCATGCTAACCACAGAGAGCACAAAGCTGTGACAGCAAGTCCAACAGATGGTTCAGAAATTATCAGAGAAATCTTCTTCACACCTTCACTTTTAAAGATTTTTGGCAACAAACAGAAACAGAGATATCAAAACAAGCAGAGAAACTTATAAGCTGTCATGTTGTGACTGGATGTGTGTGTTTGTGTCTGTGTTTCTGTGTGTGTGTTGTGCAGGGGGAGCTGGTCTGGGCTGTGGTGGATGGTTTTGCTGCCTGGCCCGCCATCATCTCCTCTAAAGACAAACAGAGTCCAGGGAAGAGGACGGTGTGGTGGTACGGACAGAGCATGTCCTCTCAGGTGAGACAGAGACACTGACGGTTAGACGCTCAGAGATGAATGGGGATGTCCCTCTTTGGAGTTTGAGGCCCAGAAGTGAAGATCTTGTGTTTTCAGTTCACACACAGATCCAAGGATTTCTATAACAGATTAATATGTAGAGGTTTGATAATCTGCACATGCTCAGTCTGAACATCCAGCATCCCTACTTTACATTAGGCCAGGGGTCTGCAACCTTTACCTCTGAAGGTGTTTTACTCAGCTCAGCTGGATCAAAGTCATTCAGGAGCCACAGAATCTACTTTATCTTCAAAATAAAGACAATAAAGATGATAAAATTCTTTCAATAGGAAAATCTAGCAATTAATCATCTGAAAAAAAAGTTTTTCAAATTCTTAAAATTGTGCAACAAATAGAAATTTAAAAAATTGAGAAAAAATTTAAAAAGGTTGCAAAATATCTCAAGTCACAAATAGATCTAAAAAATAAAATTAAGTTTGAAAAAAAATTACAATAAAAAAATTGAAAAAAAATTGAAGTTTTTAGAATTTGCAATACTTTTAAAAAATGTGAAATTTCAAAAATTTGCCAATTTTTTAAAAACATTTTCAACAATTTAAAAGAATTCAAATTTAAAAAAAATTGAAAAAACTTAATTTTAAAAAACTTAATTTGACAAAATTTGAAAAATGGCAAACAATTTTAGTATTTCAAAAATTTAATAGATGTAAGTAAATTTGCAAAAGAAATTTCAAATATGTGCAAAAAAATGTTTGAAAAAAAAATCAAATATGAGCCAAAAAAATTATCAAGCAAAAGACAATTCAAGGATTTGCAAAAATGTAAAAAAATTGTGAAATTTCAAAAGTTGTTAAATTTTAAACATGTTCAACCATTTAAGAAAAATAAAATGTTAAATAATTGCAAAAACTTTATCTAACCAAGTTTCAAAAATTGGAAAAAAATGTTGAACAACTTCAGTATTTCAAAAATGCAATAAAAAGGTAAGTGAATTTGCAAAAACAAAAAAAAAATCAATTATGTGCAAAAAAAAATCAAAAAAAGAAAATTTGAGGATTTCCAATTGTTTAAAAAATTGTGAAATTTCAAAACTTGTTAAATTTCAAACATTTTCAAATATTTTAAAAAAAATGACAGGGTGTTTTGATTAGATCATAGACAGGTTCAGGGATTTCTACACCAGATGAATATGTAGCATTTTCATGATCTGCACATGCTCAGTCTGAACATCCAGCCTCCTTACCTTACGTCCATGTTCAACACATGGAGGAGCTGAATCCCCTTCTCTTAACGTCCACATGCTTTTCCTTCATCAGCCACATGTTTCACACCAACTGTATGTAGAGTTTTAGTTTCCAACCCTCACCTGGACGTTGTCTGTGCCTTTTTGAGACGTCACCTCTCCAGCTTTATCACACAGACATAAACATGACGGAAACAGACTGAAACTCTGAGATTTGTCCGTTTATTTCTCGTCTCTGCTCTGATGTCTCTGACTCCAGGTCAGCGTAAAGGATTTAAAACCATTCGCTGCCTTCTCCAAACACTTCTGCCCCAACTCCTTTGCCGTCTTGGTCACGTACAGAGAGGCCATCTTCACTTCCCTGCAGGTTTGTGAGTCTCTGTGTGAGTCTGCGTGTGTGTTTCCTGATGGAAAATCTATATTGTTGAGCTCTATATAGTCCTCCTGCTGATGTTGGAGTGTTTGTGTCCTCAGGAAGCAGCTCTGCGCTGTCAGCAGCAGTTCTCTGTGGATCTCATGGACAGAGAGGAGCAGCTCAAGCAGATGCTGGACTGGGCTTTTGGAGGATTCCTCCCTTCAGGGCCTGATGGATTCAAACCACCAGGAGCCCAGAACGGTGAAAGTAGGATTTCTTATACCTTACCTTCCTCTCATTGTTCTGTAACAAATACCAACACAGAAAAACCACCAGAGGCATCATGGGTAGGATAATGACATTTTTAATATTTACTGAGGAAAACAGGAGAGAAACACAGATATGTTGCTGGGTCTAGTTTCTCAGAGTCCCTGGATGTGTTTTCAGTCCAAAGGGGAAAGAAGTAAAGTTATAAATGCTGAATTTACTGTAAACTTTGCTCTAACCTTCACTGTCAAACCCCTGCTGGAAAAGAGGAAATAAAGTTCCTCTTTTTACGCCAAAGTGGACATCAGGCACGTTTGTTTGTTTGGGGTGAACTGTTTCTCAGAGTGATGAAACTTCCTGCAGCAGCTGTCGATTATTCTTTCAGTGTTTGACGGTCCGTCTCTTTTTCTCCTCAGGCACTAAAAATAACACCACCCCTAAACCTCAGGCCAAGAAAAAACTCTTCCTGAAAGCCAAACCCTCCTCCCCCATGAGCAGCCTCACCTCAGACTCCTCCAAACCTCGCTACGAAGAGGAGTTCGACTCTGCTGGCAAAGCCCCACGAGGAGTGGTGAAGTCCAGAGGAGGGCTGGATGCAGAGATGAGGAGGCAGGGGAGAGGAAGAGGAAGAGGAGGGAAGGTCCAGCAGAAGAAAGCCACCCTGTTTGATGAATTCAACGCCGACATGTCTCCAGACTTTGTGCCGTCCAAGAGGAGGATGCTCACTAAATATTACAGGACCGACCAGACGACCAGCAAGTACACCCAGCCCGACCAGAAACACAGAGGTGCTCCTTTTACTCCTCCTCAGTGAAGACGTGTGACATCAAACCTCACCTGTCCTGCAAGTGTTTCTTCTTACTAGATGATAAGTGGTCAGGAAAGTGTGTCATCACAGGGGATGTGGGATTTTTTTATGGCAGGATCATTAAAAAATGATCCATTTCCTCACTTTAATCTGGTTTTGTCTCCTCTGATATCACATCCTGATAAATCCGTTCATGTAAAGACGTCAGCTGAAGAGTTGTTGAGTTTCTGTAGAGCTTCACTTTTAGGCCAGCAGCCTACGTACAGTCCAGGTGGAGTTTAGACCTTACAGATAGACTTTCTTAGACTTTGATTCAGGCTTCACAGAAAATGAAAAAGGAAACATGTTCCAGTTGATGTTAGCTTTAAAAGTTGGTGTTTCCAGTGGAAATGAGCACACTTTCCTTACAAATGATTCTTCTTCTTGCAGATAAGACCATTCGTGAAATCATGGCTCTGAATCTGGACATTGAAGGTGAGTCTTTGGGTTTTGTGTTGGTCATTTTAAGCTCTGCATTTGTCCATTTCGGTCCATAATTAAGAGTTAAACGTATCCTCAGAAACCTTTTCTGAATTTTTAACCGCTTCATTCTGCCCATTGTTTGTTCCTCACACTTGTCTCTGTCTCCATCCTGTCTCTGCAGAGTACTGTTTGTGCTGTGCCACTAAAGAAGTGGAGATCTCCCACCCTCTGTTCAAAGGCAGCCTGTGCACCAAGTGTAAAGTAAGAGATGATCTCTTTCTCATGAACTAACAGCTCAAACCCTCAGGGGGAAATCAGGGACTTTGTCCTTATCCACAGTAAAAATATGATGTTTTTGTAGTACATTTTTTTCAGGACTCCACCCATGGCATAGGTTATAGAAAAGGTCAGAGGCGTTTGATGTTTGCGTCTCAATGAGACAAACATTTTGACGTTGGTTTGATTTGTGTGCGACACTCCTACTGGATGCTAGAGTCACTTAAAGTGTTTAGGTGGCGCTAGAGAGGAATTAATGGGTTGTTGGGGGTCATATATTTGTTATATATAAACCATATATAATGTGTTAGTGCGAAAAACATAGCAGTTTCCCGCCTTCAGTGAGTCACATGACCAGCTGCACTCTGCTCATAATGACTGTGTGACATCAGCAAAGAACTGCTGCAGCTGCACTGAGGAATGACAGGACAGAAGTTTGCAAACAACTCCTCATAGGGGCCAGAATGTTGACTCAATCCCTGTACAAAAATATAATATTGTAGGAAATTTTGACAGGAGTCCATCCATGTCACTTTTAAAGCTCTACAACTTTTAGTTTTTGTGTAGAAGCCAAATTCCTGCAGCTTGATCTTCCAGCTCCTTTTCATTCTTATTGGGGGAGCTGAGGGGGCTTGTTATGAGTTCACCGACTTTGAGGGCTCGCCATTCAAAAACCATTTGAGAAACAGTAAAATAACGAATAGGTTTTGTAAAGCAGGGTCCAGGCTGTCTTCTGAGCAAATTTCGAGTCTGTACCTCTTATGGTTTTGGAGAAGATAACTTTTGCAGAAAGGGTAAAAATATGGCGAAATTTGACTTTAAAAGGCAAATAACTGGCTTCCTGTTGGAAATAGGTAAGAGGTACCATTGTATGATTTTTGTGTCTCAATGAGACAAACATTTTTATGTTGGTCTGATCTCTGTACCACATTCCTACTGGAAACTAGGATCATTTGAGGGTGCCTAGGTGGTGCTATAGAGCAAATTATGGGATGCTGGGGGTCATGTCTGGTATCCTATCGAAATTTTTGGCGATCACAAGTGAGTTTTCAAGCACATTCAGTTGGTCTAATAAGTAATCAAAGAGCGTGTGGAATAGTAAGAAAGAAACTGACATAATAGGGTCCTTACCCTTAGGGCGAGGACCCTAAAAATATTAATCTGTTGGGTTTTTATAGCATTTTTTTCTAGAGGACCTTTCAGTCCTCTAATGTCCTCAAAAGGTGTCAAATTAAGAATCTGACTTTGCAGAAAATCACTTTGATGACTAATCTGTTTGTTTGAGCTTGATCTCAGAG
Organism: Halichoeres trimaculatus; assembly: GCF_033239565.1. Taxonomy (NCBI): domain Eukaryota; kingdom Metazoa; phylum Chordata; class Actinopteri; order Labriformes; family Labridae; genus Halichoeres; species Halichoeres trimaculatus. The sequence continues at coordinate 1,648,269 of NW_027437189.1, forward strand.
AAAAACATGTATTATGTGAAAAATAACTCATTTTGTGTTTTTTTTCTAAACCAACACAGTGACATCATGTTATCAAATGGGCTCAAAGGGTTAAAATAATACAAGAGATTACACATTTGCTGGTTTTGATTAGGACTGAAATGATTTAAATATCAAAGAGCAAACAGTAAATATATCAGTCTGTGAAGTTTTTATAGCGGTTTTTGGTAGAGGAGTTTTTTCCTTTGTGTCCTCAGAGGGCGGTGAGTTAAAGCGACTCAGTCGGGTTAATTTCTCAGTAATCTGAACCTTCTGTCTGTGTCCCTGCAGAATAACCTGACAGAGACTCTGTACCGTTACGATGAAGATGGATACCAGTCGTACTGCACCATCTGCTGCTACGGGCTGGAGGTCATTCTGTGCGGGAACAACAGCTGCAGCAGGTGGGTCGGCTCGCCGTACGCTCAGACCCAGCTATCTGAAAACGGGTCACTCATCTCCTCCTCTTCCTCAACACTCCCTCAGATCCTACTGCGAAGACTGTCTGGACATCCTCATCGCCCCCCGGACCTTCAACGCCCTGAAGGAGAAGGACCCGTGGATCTGTTACCTGTGTCAGCCTCACCAGCCTCACGGGGCTCTGGTCCCCAGGGAGGACTGGAGCATCCGCGTGCAGGAGTTATTCGCCAACAACAGCGGCATGGAGTTTGTGCGTGATCCACCTGTCGTTCGTCCTCAGCCTTCAAATATTCCAGTTAGAAACAGCTGAAATGACTCTGCGCTTTTATTTTGTAGGAGCCTCACCGTGTTTACCCGTCCATTCCTGCCAACCTGCGCCAACCAATCAGAGTGCTCTCACTGTTTGATGGCATAGCAACAGGTGAGCACGCTAACCTGGGCTCAAACACCTGCTTCTTCTTCTCTGGTCTCTACATAAACATGAATCTGCTGTTTGCTCCTCAGGCTACCAGGTGTTGAAGGAGCTCGGCTTCAAAGTGGAGAAATATGTGGCGTCAGAGGTTTGCGAGGAGTCGTTGGCGGTGGCGGCGGTCAACCACGATGGAAAGATTATCCATGTAGGAGACGCACGCCACATCACAGAGCAACAGGTATGTTCACGCAGACTTTGACCTTTTCCTTTTCTCTCTGACCTCGATGACTTGATCTTTGAGTCTCGTCTGCTCCCATTTTGAGTTACCTGCTTGTTTGTGTCCCAGCTCCAGCAGTGGGGCCCGTTCGACCTGCTGATTGGTGGCAGCCCCTGCAACGACCTCTCCATCGTCAACCCATACAGAAAAGGCCTCTATGGTATGTTTCTGTTCCAGTGTTCGAGTGAAAGAAACAAGTGATATTCAGCAGGTTAAAGGTGAAACTCTCTCAGAAAGATGCTGCTTTTCCTCCTCAGATCAGACTAAAACAAAAAAATGATTGATGAATGAATGAATGAATGAATTTGTAATGTCATGTATTTCATAAATTCACAAAATTTTTTAAAAAATTTTATTAAGTTGCTAATTTTTTAAAATTTACATTACCTAATTGTTCAAACTAAAAAATAAAAAGTGCAAAAGTTTGCAAAATTAAAAAAATGTAATTAACTAAATTTTCAAAAAATTATTTAAAAAAAAAGCAATTTAGATAATTGGCAAAAATGTGCGGAAATCCCCAAAATTTGAAATTGACTATATTTTCAAAAATCAACAAAATCTTAAAAAAAAATCTTTTTTTTTTTTTTTTTCGTTTTTTTTTTAATTTGAGAAAATTTCAACTAAAATGCAGAAATCTTTGAGCACAGTAAGGCCAAAGAGGAGTTTTTTTATTGTTTCCAAATGTCAGTTTGATCTTTTTTATTCTCATTTTTTGCAGCACTTGTTTGTAACTTATCTTTAGATCTTTAGCCAGCCCCCACCTTTTTTTCTCATTTTACTTTTTTTCCTTCTTCTTGTTCCACTTCTTTAATTATTATTATAATATTAATTTTATTATTATTATAATATTATTATTTAATATTATTTTTATTTTTTTATAAGTTTATCACATTACTTGCTTTTAGATGACTTCTCCTTTCAGAACAATATATATGATTATCTAACAGTTGGAAATTGATTTATTATGTTACAATTTTTGTTGTTGTGTACAGAGACAATGTTCATTATTTCGTTGAAATAAAATAAAAAAACAGGCATTGTTTATTTTGAATTTATGTACTTATATTTCTCCCTGATTATGTCCTAAATGAAAATATTTATGAAAAAATGAAAATAAAAAATGGAGAATTGTGTAAAATCTGAAAACATTCATCAATTGTACAGACCTTCTTTCAATCAATCAATCAGACTTACTTGTATAGCACTTTGCATGGGAAGAAAAAATAAAATGAAATAACAAGACGTGGAATAAAAAGCAAAAAATTGCATAAAATGAAAACATAAGACCCCGCAATCCCCCCTCCCCTAAACCACATTCAGTATGCACACTCTAACTCAAACACACAAAGACATAAAAAGGAAATTCTGACAGAAAACAGAAATAAGAGGACTGAAGAAACGCCATCTTGTATTAAAATGAGGAAACACAGAGGCTAAAACTAAAATAATTAATTTATTAATAAAAAAACTCAAAAACTAGAGGGTAAGATAAGTGAATTTATAAATAAAATAATATTATGATATAAAATAAAAGTTGGATAGATAATGTGTTAAAATGAGAAATCTATCTCTGTCCTTCCCTCTCTGTCCTGCAGAGGGCACTGGCAGGCTGTTCTTTGAATTCTACCGCATCCTCCAGCTGCTGAAGCCCAGAGAGGAAGACCCGCGCCCCTTCTTCTGGCTTTTTGAGAACGTGGTCTTCATGAACACTCACGACAAAGTCAACATCTGCCGCTTCCTGGAGGTTTGAGCCCTTTAGTCCGTTCGTCCTGTGCTGTGTCTCACAGACCGTCCTCTAGTCCCTCTGTAGACCGTCAAACCTTAGACACGTTAACGCAGAGCACTGATGCTTTTCTGATCCTTTCACAGTGCAACCCGGTGCTGGTGGACGCTGTTAACGTCAGCCCGGCTCACAGAGCTCGCTGCTTCTGGGGAAACATCCCGGGAATGAGCCGGTACAATCTTCAAATACGAACTTCAAATCTGTTTTTTTCTTTTTTTATTTGTTTCTTATTTAATCAAATTTCTCCTTTTTTGTAGACCGATCATCGCCTCTCAGAGCGACAAGCTGACTCTGCAGGAGTGTTTGGAGATCGGCAGAGAGGCCCGGGTGAGTGACCGAACCAGCGTCTGTTTTCCTCCTCTCTTTGAAGAATCACTTTCCTTTTTTTTGTCACGTTTTCTAACTGTTGTTTTTGTCCCAGGTGACCAAAGTGAGGACGATCACCACCAACAGGAACTCTCTGAAGCAGGGCAAAGATGTGTCCTTGCTGCCTGTCCTCTATAACGGCAGAGAGGACGGGCTGTGGATCACTGAACTGGAGAAGTAGGAACCTTTCTGCTGCCTTCCTGCTGGTTAAAGTTGCAGACAGATTCTGGTTTCCCTGAGACTCACTGTTGTGCCTCTTCCCCTCTTTTTTTCAGGATTTTTGGTTTCCCCAAACATTACACGGACGTGAAGGACATGAACCGGCAGCAGAGGCAGAAGGTTTTGGGGAAAGCGTGGAGCGTCCCGGTCATCCGTCACCTCTTTGCTCCTCTGAAGGATTATTTCACCTGTGAGGAGCTTCGTCCTCTGACCAACTCAAACTCCTCCCCCTCCCCGTCCTCTCCGTGCTCCCCGTGCTCTCCAGAGCTGCAGATGAGATAGAGGAGGCTGGCCGTGTTTCTGACGCCCCGTCACAGTCACAGCTTGACCATCAAGCCACGCGGGACGTTACTCAGGACGAATTATCACGCTATGAAACAGCAACATGACCAGATTTCTCCTGTTGCCTCAGCTTTCAGTCTGGCTTTTTAAAATCACAGCAGCAGGTTTCAACGGTCTACTCTCTAAAACAAATGTTTGTTGGAGCTCCCTGGTGCTGTTTGAAACCTTTTTAAACCATTTTTTTAAATAATTCTTTGCAGAAATGTGCAATAGAAGACATTATTTATCAGTATCAAAGACCAAAAGTGAAAGTGCTGTTTTTGGACTGAGGTTATATCAACTTCCTGTGCTCTCAACTTGAATATCAGATGCATATCAAAGTGTTACATGTCTCTCTAATTAATCCAGCGTCCGTCAGATTGTAGCATTTTCTGAATTTTAAAGGAAGATCAAAATGTTTTAAACTCAGTTTTTAATTCTGTGTGTAAACTGTGAATCATGTGACCAGGTGCTGCGTCGAACCTGTGCTGTGTGTGTGTGTAGGAGGATGTGTTATATTGTACGTTGTTAATGCTGGATTGGTGCTATCTGCCTGTGTGTGAACAGGTGTGTATGATATGTGTGTGTGTGTGTGTGCACTGCACTTTTTTGGACGTATCAAACTGATGGACTCTGAACCCTTCATGAATCATGAGCAAATCCACCCACTGCCTGAGGAATTTTTACCTGGACCATGTTTATTTGAGAAAATGTGAATGTCCTTGGGTTGTTTTGTATCTTTTTAAAATGTTTTTTATTATAGTTTTGTAGTTTTTCAAAGAGAAGTGCTCAATTTTATCTTTTGGAGAACCAAAGACCAATGTTTTTCCTGACTGCAGCAGCAGCATTGTTTGTACTGAACAAAATACTGAATGTATTATTTTCCTACCTCGCCTTTATCATATCTGAAGTATGTTTCACTGTATATAATGGAGAGTAATGTCACAGAGTGCTGATAGCTGTACAATTAATGATGGCTCTCGAGTATTTTTACACATTGACACCACAGTAATGGACTGAACAGTACGAGGGTCAGAGTTTAATCAGGTCAATACAGTCTGTATTTTTACAATCAGGGACATTTAAAATAGATGTTTGAATATTTGAGCTCTGACTTCCTGAGTCGGTCACTGTCGCTGCATATTGTATATATTTGGCCCAGTGATTTTCACTTTGGACCAATAAATGAAAAGTAACTCAATGAGCCTGGGATTTTCCTTTTTAATGCTGTTCAGAACTTTTTTTATTATTAGTTCTAAGCTACTTTTGAGAAAACAATCGTTGTAGTCTTCATTTAATATGAGTTTTTCTTCCAGAGACTTCCAGAGAGTGAAGAGCTGTAGTTTTATCCTCACAAAATGTTACCTTGAAGAAGTAAATAAAAGACAGAAGTATTTCGACAAACGCTAATTGGAAATTCATGGCTTAAGAAACAGATTTAGAGAGTTTCAAGAGAAACGCTGAAAATCAAAATACTAATTTGTTAAATATTTGATTAGAATAGAATTGAATATTCTTCATTGATCCCCCTTGGGGGAAATTTTTTTTGTCACAGCAGCTCATGAAAAAATAAAGTGCAGTAATGCGATAACTAAAAACAGAATATGATAATAGAATATAAAATTAGAAATTTGAAGAAATATAAAGAAATATAAGATAGAAATGTTGAAAAATATTACTATTTACATATTTGATATGATGATATGATTAAATGTCTAGTTTAAAAAAAATCCTGCTGACACACTGCTTTCACAGCTCAAAACCAGCATACCTGGTGATCATAAGAGTCCATGTCATGGAGGGTTTACATATACACAAAGACCAAGTTAATACTGAACAATATGTACTGGTTTAGGAATAACACACACTGTCAGCCACACAAAATGATTTTTTCAGGGAAGACTAGAAATAGTCCAGTAATCTGGCTTGTCTGCAGTTAGAATATGTCACCTTCAAAAAAAAATTGGCATATTATGATATAACGTAGATCATAAAAGTAAAAGTTTTTTTTTTTTCCAAAACAAAGAATAAAGCCCCTTGTTAGTAAAATCTCACATAATATAAAAAAAACTTTTTCTAAATAAAAACAGAAAGCAGAAACATATCAAGGACGGTCTGAGACAGTTTTTAATAAAGTTATATGGCGACAAAAAGTGTTTATTCAGAAACGCTCATCTCGCCGTCTGTACGTTTAGGCGTTGACCGTTACGCCGTGACGTCATTCAAACGGTTCTTCCGCTGCCGGTAGAGCGAACGTGAGAAGAAGGGAAGAAAAAAGAAGAAGTGGAAATAACGTCGATTTAAACACACTGAAGCCTTATAAAGCAGACCAGAAAACAACCCATCGTTTCCACGAACTGTGAAAGGAAAATTAATCCAGGTAACAGCTCCTGAACGCGGCGTCATTTAACGATATTAGCCGGCATGTGAAGCGGAGGCTAAGCTAAGTTAGCTGTGAGGGTGCTACATGGTAACGAGCAGGAACTCCAACGGGATGTGATGTTATCTGAATCCTGGTTAGACCAACTCAGGGAAACTTCTCTGACATCTCTGAGCCCGAAGCTTAAATTCAGAGTAACCCAAACCTCAGATAACGTTTCTGAAAGTGTGTCTTTCAAGCAGTCTAAAGCTAACTGATGCTAACTGGATTCTTGGTGGGTATCAGGGCGGGGAAAACGTCTCAATGTCTTGTGAGGAAAGAAGCTTAAATTAGCCGGTGACCGTCTTCGGTGAGATAAATAATGTGTTATTAATTGAGAACACATATTGGTGTTCTTAGACACATAGTGGCTGCGGTTCTGATCAATTACCGTGAGGTAAAATTGAAGAAATTAGCTCATTTAGCGCAGTCCGTTCAGTAGCCATCGCAGGGCTAGTTAAGCTATTTAGGCTAACAGTGCGTTCAGGTACCTTCTAGATAATCGGAAAAACAGCAGACCGGACAGAATCTAAGAGAAAATGTGTGTAATTGTTGACAGAATTGACTGCTTCTTGTTCCAGGGACAGTCTGAGTTTGAACATAATGTTTTCTTTGAGGGTATGGACACCTGCCTTTATGACGGTGTGTGTTGTTGGTAATGACAGTGCAATATGAAAACTCCCTGTTAAGCTGTGAAGCTGCTCAATATATTCAGAATTTTGGAGAAACGTTTTATATGAGTATTTTCTATCCTTTGGTTATCCAACGTGTCATCAAGAGTAAGGGAAAACGGCGGAAAGGTTATTATTTTGATATATATACCCGAAGCAGAGTACTTGAAGACTAGGTTAACACAGTAAAAGCTCTAACTGTTTTGTATCGCTAGATCATCATGGATCTGTGTCAACCAGGAATTTTCTAATACTCCTGAACGTTTGTTAACTGAGGTTTTACGACTTTTAAATTGTGCAACTTGAAAATTCGAGGGGATCGTAAACGCAACATGAGTCGCTAACTGCCTCCACCGTTAGCTTGGACGGGCCCTGTTGCATTTATAGCACCTGGAATGCGATAATCTTCATTCAGCTGTTTGCACTGAAACTAACACTAATTTCTCTTTTAGAAATACTATAACTATAAATAGTAATCTAAAACCCTTTCATTTCATAGTATGAATTCTGTTTCGGTGGTATTTTATCCGTATATGGATAAAAATCCTTCAGTGTTTATTTTTGTAGAGTGTAATGAATTTTCTTCTAAGACATCACATAGCTTGTTCCATCTATAACCCAGTCAATAAAATACCCTTTTAAAGTGATTAGAGGTATCAATATTCCTAGAAACAATATGAATAACAGGCTATTTCACTGCCAACCATTTAATTTCCCATTACTCTCATTTTTTTATCTACTCTATAATAGTGAGTTTTAGAAGTTGGTTTCAACACTTAAAGAAGCAAGAAGTTGAGCTGGGTAATTTGAAATATCAGAAATATTTGAATTCTGATAGGGGATGGTGAGAAAACGGTATTTAATCATCAGAAACAACCAGTATTGATTAGGGATGGGTAACTTTCACATTTTAAATGATCAGGTACCAATGCCCAGTACCTGGCAATCAGCATCGGTTCTCAATGGTACCAATTTTCTGTACTTTTGTGTGTATATGTGGTAATAAATATCAACTTTTTAAATAATAAAATCTAAAATATTTTCAACTTAACATCTTTATTCTTCAATACATAACCTTGCAGTGCTGTGTTCATGTCCAGTAGGAAAATTCCCTACCCTTCCACTCCCTCACAGTCACAAAGATGCATTTAGATAACTAAACATGGTACCTTATGATTGTACATGAATCGGTACTCTGTACTTTTGACAGATCTCGGTCGGTACCTATAAAAGTACCTAATTTGGTACCCATCCCTAGTATTGATAATTAGTTGATTAATAAACATGTTTTGAGTCCAGAATAACCCTTTTGCCCTCATTTGCATTGTTTTCAGAAAATAAAAAAAAATCAAACAAGATAAACAACAAAAGTCCTATGAAGCGTCTTGAAGTGTCCATGAGAAACGGGAGTTTTCTCATGTTTGTGTTCGCTGACTGCTCTGCATGCCTGAAGTATCTGTCTCAGCATTTGATTAAATGGCTTTCCTGGCCTGATCTAGGAATAAAAACAAACTGCAAATAAAAGTTCAAGCTGGTGCAAACCTTTAGTTTGGATCATCTTATGTTTCAGGGAAAGAGTTTTCACTGGTTCCAGTTCCTAAATGGGTTTTCGAGAAACTGTTACACTGAAGAAAAAGGAAGAAAAAGGAACCCTAGTATCTGATAGGGATGGGTACCGGATCAGGTACTTTAATAGGTACCAACTGAATTCCAACAAAAGTACCAGGTATCGATTCATGTAAAATCAAAAGGTACCATGTTTAGGTACCTAAACACATTCTTGTGACTTTGAGGGAGTGGGAGAGTAGGTGATTTTCCATGCTGGACATGAACACAGCATTACAAGGTTATATATTGAAGAATAAATTTGCTAAATTGAAAACAATGTATATTTTAATATCAAACAAATTAATATTTTTTAACACATAAACACACAAAAGTACCGAAAATTGGTACCGTTAAGTACCGGTATCGATTGCCAGGTACTGAGCATCAGTATTGTATTGTTTCAAATGTGAAAGGTTCCCATCCCTAGTGTCTGAAGTGGGACATTGCAGTTGTCTGATTCTAACTGAGCTGCAGCCAGTCAGAGCTTAACACAGCGGTGAATTAGTTAGTCTGCAGTTTTCTTTCTGAACTCTTTACACCACGGCATGAAGGACGTAGCGTTAGCTGTCGTTTTGCTTGTGATGGATTCTTCATCACTCTTCCTAACAGTCCATCCATTCATCACGTTAATGTCTCTCCCCCCATGTCAACAGGTGACCGACAATGGCTGTGAACGTGTACTCAACCTCAGTGACCAGCGACAACTTAAGTCGTCATGACATGTTAGAGTGGATCAACGAGTCTCTGCAGATGAACCTCACCAAGATAGAAATGTTGTGCACAGGTAAGAGTTTTCTAATCTTTAATAAAAGCAGGATTACTTTAAGATAGCAGAGAGTCGTCACATGCCCCACAGCAGCTCTAGGATGAGTTAGGAAATGGTGTAAGCACGCAGGATATTTTACAGGACGGTGTTAGTGGTGATGCTGAGTTCAGTTGTGACAGAAGAGCCCTGAGGCTCCACATGGGCCTGTTAATCAGATCCAGGGGTTTTAAACTTTGTTTCATCAAAGCAGCTCATAAAATGTCCCTGTTTTTGTCTTAGAAGGTGTGAGGCAGGGCTCGTCTTGACCTGGTACAGTGCTTCCTGCAAGTCTGGATCCAAAAGATTTTTCTTACCAATGTGGAGCTGAGTTACCGAGACTCTTTACATGAATCTTTGCACAAAAAAGGGGGAGCGTGCTCTTACTCCATTTCTGTATTGATGAAGAGATAAACTTTAAACAGTGAATCAATAAAACCTGCAAAGCTGGTGCTGCAAGATCCCTCACCTGCTGCTGCTTTAGGATAAGAAACCAGTAGGTTCAGCAGGTGCAGAGTTAAAAAAGTCACAAAATGTTAATCTTAAATGATTAATGGTTGTTCATGTCTCAGGTTGCCCCTCTGTTTTTTCACAAAGCAACACTAACCACTGTATGTTCAAAATCAGATCTAACAAAGGCTGACCACAGCCTCCTGCAGGAACACATCCTTATATTTACTGAACCTGAATGAACCTTTAATATCCCTGGGTCCGTTCTGTAACACTGGTCTGCCTGTGCATGCACGCTCTGTTCGTCTGCAGCTCGTCTGTTTGGCTCGTTAGTATCCAAACTCTTGAGTTTCTCTGCGTGATCAGGAGGTGTGTCTGAACAGCTCATGGGCAAAGCTCTCTTTAATCCCTGGAGGAGAGGTGTGTTGAGCAAAAGGATTTTCTGTTTGCAGTTTGATCACAGTAAAGTCTGATCTGAAGATTTTAACACAAAGACAACCAGGAAGTTACCAAAATAAAAGCCCCGAATGACAAAAGCTATGTTTGGAGAGTGGTGAGGATGACTAACTGATGACACAGCCACATTCTGTAAAATGAGAAAGGACGGCCTGCGATGTGAGATGTGCTCTCTAGCGCCATCTAGACACACTCAATCGTTTCTCAATGACAGTAGGAATGTCATAGAGAGATCAAACCAACATCATAATGTTTGTCACATTAAGACACACAAATTATACACAGACACCCCTGACCTATCTTAAACAGGAAGCTGGCAACTATTAAAATAAAAAGTGGCCATATTCTTGGCACGTCTACAAACACATCTCCTCCTAGGCCATAAATGATATCAGCTTGAAATTCGCTCAGATGACAGAGTGGACCCTGCTTTACAAACGCTCTGTATGAATTTGTTGTTTCTCAAACCGTTTTTAAATGACGAGCCCTCAAAGTCGGTGAACCCTAAAGAAGCCCTTTCAGCTCCCCCCATTAGAATGAATGGGAGAGGAGGATGCGGCTCCACACAAGCTGCATTAGTTAGGCCTCTACACAAAAAAGTAAAAGTTGCACAAATTTAAAAATGACGTGGATGGATTCCTGACAAAACTTACTACAAAAATATCTGATTTTTAGAGAGATTTGGTGAAAATTGTGGCATCTATGAGGAGACGTTTCAAAATTTGAGTCAGTTTCCCACCTGAGAGGGCAGCAGTTGGTGATGATGTCACACTGACTGAGAGTTCCGTGCAGCTGGTCATGTGACTCACTGAAGGCGGGAAAATGGAATGTTTAACACTCATTATAAAGGGATGAAACCTGAATGAGGGAAGGGGGACTGCTCTCAGCTTTAACCGTTGTCGTCGTCTGTTTGCAGGAGCTGCTTACTGCCAGTTCATGGACATGCTGTTTCCCGGCTCGGTGCCTCTAAGGAGAGTGAAATTTGGAGCCAAGCTGGAACACGAATACATCCACAACTTCAAGCTCCTGCAGGTGGCCTTCAAGAAGATGACCGTCGACAAAGTGAGTCACAAAACACACCTTCAGATCAGCCACATGCAAACTACAGAGGTGCAGAATGTCCTGGAGCGTGAGAGAGACTTCCTGATGTCAAGGAACTCAAATCTGATTAGTGATTGAACAAAGATGTGTTTATTCAGATTATTTTTTTTTGCCATATACTTTTTTTTTTTGAAGATTTTTTCAATGTTGTACAGCTTCAATCAGTTATACAAGCAATCACTTATTTCACTTTTCAATATTACAGTTTTTTATAATAAAAAAAACACTCACAAAAAACAAACAAACAATACAGTAGAACAGGGCCTTCCAAGAACAATGCTTCACTTTGGGAATTTTAGAAGTATCCAGTCTAAGTCGTCAGTTTAGTAGTGCAGGGATTCAAAAGTCAGTCAAGTCATCTGAAAAGTCAAAGTCCTTAACAAATTCAATAAAAAGTCCCCATATTCTTTCAAAAATATGTTGCTTTGATTTACGTATGTACGTTTTTCTTTCTAGAGGTAGGCTGGACAGCATTTGCTTTAGCCACTGAGAGGCGCTAGGTCCGTTAATGTTCTTCCAGTTCAGAGCTACCGTATTTTCCGCACTACAAGGTGCTTCTGAGTATAGGGCTCACCTTCAATGACTGGCCTATTTGAAAACTGTTTTCATATATAGGGCGCACCGCATTATAAGGCGCATAGAATAAGCTATAGTAGTGGCTGGGGTTGCGTTATGCATCCACTAGATGGAGCTGCGCTAAAGGGAATGTCAACAAAACAGTCAATAAGTCAGTCAAACTCAGGCTACATCCACACGGAGCCGCACATTTTCCTATCCAACTATTTTCTGTGCTGTAAAGACGAAGGTTTCTGCCGTCCACAAAAGCCGTTTCCAGAGATCAGTTCAAATGCCAGACCTATGGGGGCGCTATATTGCTCTAACAATAAACAAGAGAAGAAGCCTGGGCCAGCCTGTGAGCTAACGTTAGCACTTAGCAGAATTCCTCTTTACTGGTTCTTACTGCTTACCGCTGTTACTCCGGCGACGCCCCCTGACTAAAGTAGCCATGATTAATCATTGTCGCTCCATATATAAGGAGCATCGGATTATAAGGCGCACTGTCGACTTTTGAGAAAACTGAAGGCTTTTAGGTGCACCTTGTGGTGCGGAAAATACAGTACACATCTTTTTGCTATCAATGTGCTAAAATCGATACAACTAGATTCTGCTTTAGTAAATTTATGTTTTTCTGGATATATAGCCATAATGAATAGTTTGGAGTCTGAAGTCAATTGTTTTGATAATATCTTTTCAATATTTTTTTTTTATTTCCAACCAAAAAGCTTTTATTTGATTACATTCCCACATACATTGTATCAGCGTACCTTTTCTGTCACTCTTTATGCATATATCTGGAATATTCCTGTTATACTTATTAAGTTTCACAGGTGTGGTATATGCACGTATTAGCCATTTAAATCGCAATATCCTGAGACGACTATTAATTGACTTTGTATGGACTTTACTACATGCCCTTTTCCACTCCTCTTCACTAAAAGATACTGATAGATCTTCATTCCAAGATATGATTTTCTCACTGAAGTTTTCTATTCAGATTATTTACATGAAGCACGGTAGTAATCTGTCGTCTGTCGAGTCAGACGGCTGCGTCACGCTCTGAAAGAGCTAAGAGTTTCTTTACTGGATGAATCACCTGCACCTCACCTGACCGACTCTTTGCTCCACGCCAAAGTTTCTCCTCGTGATGTTGAAATCTGTGAGTGCTACTGGAGGAACATCAAACAGTTCTCGGTCTCTTAAATAATCCACTTCACGCTAAGAGGAACTTTCTCAAACAAAAGGGTTAAAGAAATGAAAAACGTGTTGAATATGTTTACAGAAACATCCAGACTTTGACTCTCTGACGTCATCCGTTGTCTGATTTCCCTTCATGGGGAACAGGAAATGATCATTTGAACTTAGCACTTCAGTTTGTTTTCTCCTTTCACACACCGTTATGTTTCAGCCCTGCTGCTGCTTCACAGGAGAACAGTAAATCAGAGCGCTGTGACCCCTGATCCTCACAGCTGCTTGTTGAAATCGAGCTTCGTAATGTTTAAACAGTGACTTCATCCGTCGTAGCTGCTCGCTGCTCGTCACGGCGTCTCCTCCCGACCAGCTGAGCTGCTGATCTGATCATGACTCACACGCTTCTTTACTGAGCTCGTCTGTCACTCATGGCTGCTCTCTTTGTATCTGCTGCAAAGTCGTTCGTTTTTTCTACAGAGGTGTGGGTCAGAGCTCAGGATCATTTTGTTGTTTCAGAAAACCCTTAAACTGAGCCTGGAGTCCTCCTCTCATTAAAACTGGTCATAACTTCCTGTTTGTTGGATGAATGGATGAATTCTGAAACTCCTGGTCTCTGGTCGTCCTGCAGAGCGTCTGTCGGGTGTGTCTGTGTTGTCAGAGGTCCAGCTCTGAGAGTGAGGGGCAGGGCAGATGCAGCTTAGTCATGGTTTGTTTCCAGACGTGCCGCGGCCTGCAGGACTCTCTGACGATTTCTTCATGTTCTCACTTCCTTCCTGCGCTGTCATAACTCCTCGCAGTTTCATTTCACAGAGCCGCGTGTTACAGACCTTTAACATGTTCAGATCATCAGTGTGTTTGTGTTCAGAGCTGTAATCCCCAGCATTGTGTCCTGGTCGCTCTGCTGCTGATTCATGTGTTCGCTGAGCTTTTCCTTATGACTTCATCCCTTTGTTGAGCTGCTGCTCCCTTTGCTCTGCACAGCTCTGTGTTTAATGATGTGGGCTACAGGGATGGGAATCAAAAACCGGTTCCTGTTGAGAATCAATCAGAAATGTTTCAATCCATCGATATCGTTAGCCTTTGTGTTTAACGATTCCCTTATCAGTTCTTTACATTGTGCCGGAGCCGCCGGGCCTTACGTCCACTAGTCTGCTGCAGCTATCTTAGCTTAGCAGTTAGCTAACATTTCCCAAGAAAACTCTGATTCAGGATTTTAATCTTGAAGTTTTCCTGAAGAACTGACTTCATAAAGAAATGTTCATCACTCTCTCTCAGGAGATTCATATTCAGTACATTCAACATGGTATAAATCACCTTATTTACCAAAACAACAAAACAGCACAAGCTTCATGCTAACGTATACGTGAAACTGCACTGATATGCTAGCAGTTAGCATACATCAGTATAATTTCAGCTTCAGAATAGAATTTCAACTTTCATCACAGAAACATATCACATCAACTCTTTGTAAGAAATACTGAGAATTTCAAATGCTAAAAGCTAACAGGCTAATGAAAGGCTCATAGCTGACTTTGGAAAGGTTCCAAACAACTTAAACCATTGCTATAACCACTTGGAGACACTAGATGGCCTACTTGAATTACACAGTCCATCAACGTCACATTGTGTGAATTTTTGACCTGTTTCTGTTTAATTATGCCCAGAAATATCCAGACTCAGGGACCAGTTACATTTTATTCACTTACAGTATAAACTCAATTAAATGTTGTTGACACAGAAAACCTGTAAAGCTACTTTTTGTATCAAGAAAATTCACAACAGGAATTGATAAAGAATCAGATCAATAAGCAGAATCGATAAGGGCATCGGTATTGACAAAATCTTATCAAATCCCATCCCTGGTGGACTACAGGCGTCATGTTTTTAACGTCAGATGGTCCATGTTAGAAACGTATCTTCCCTCAGGAGTTCCTGGAGCTGCAGGTTGAGTAAACAAGCATCTGTCTCCAAACAGGTTGAATCAGCTTTAGAGGTGTCCATGTTGTGTTTACACTCAGAGAAAAAACATGTGCTGCAGGTTTGATGACGATTTCTGAAAGTCTGTGCACTATCACAGATCATTTCATCAACACAGACCTGCAGCTCAGATCACGTATTGTGTAAACGTAGACGACTGGTTCAGGTGTTTTTAAAGGTCTGGATCTCGTCAGAGTCTCTGATATGTTCAGAGGATTTCCTCCAGATGTCATTAGACCAACTTTAGTCCCACAGCTGGAACGTGACACAGAGATCTGTGGTCTTAAAAGGCTTCATGTTGGAGTGTGACTGTGTGTATATGACCAGTGTTTATTAATCTGTAAAGCTCAGCAGCAGGAGCAGCAGCAGGAGCACAGACAGTAAAAGTTTTTTCCTTCCAGATCATTCCCGTGGACAAACTGGTGAAGGGCAAGTTCCAGGACAACTTCGAGTTCGTCCAGTGGTTCAAGAAGTTCTTCGACGCCAACTACGATGGGAAGGAGTACGACCCGGTGGAGGCGAGGCAGGGCCAGGACGCCATGCCCGCACCCGCTCCGTCTGCCCTCAACAAACCCCCCAAGAAGGCGCTGAATCAGGGTGAGCGCTCCGTCAGCCGAGCCGGTCAGACGGCGTGAGGACGGTTTGACTCCTAGATAACACTTTCTGTTTTCTTACAGCCCCTCAGAGGCCACCTGTCGCAAAGGTAGCGCCCAAGTTGGCTAACGTCAGCGCGAGGAAGCCTGGGATGGGAGGAGCTGACGAGGAGAGGGCGGAGCTCTTGAATGAGGTCAGCACAGAACGACGAAGCGAGTTTGGATTGGATCCCTAATGAAACAAGCAGAAACAGGACTTGTTCTTTTTTTTTAATGACAGGTGGAGATGCTGAAATCTACCATCCAGGACATGGAGAAGGAGAGAGACTTTTATTTTGGAAAGCTGAGGAACATCGAGCTGATTTGCCAGGAGAAGGAAGGCGAGGGCGACCCCACGCTGCAGAGGATCGTAGACATCCTCTACGCCACAGACGTGAGTTGGAGACTGTGTGTTTTCTCTTTGGTTCAGAGGAGCCGTTTAGGGTCTCCAGGAGGAAACGGGCTGAGGGGGTCAGGATGGATCGGACTCGAGTCCGTCTGTATGTGATGTGAAGTATTAAAAGGCTCAGATGAGCTGCTGTCCTCACAGACTTTCTAATCTCGTCACGTGAAACATCTCAACCTCAACCTCAGCTCAGCTCAGCTGGATAAGAGTTATTCAGGAGCCACAAAATCTACAAATGATCAAAAACTAAACAAACAAACTGGTGTGGAACATTTTAAACATAGTAACAATCAAGTGAATGATTTTCTAAATTTTTTTTTTAATTTATAAAATTGTACATTAAGTATACTATTTATATTTTAGATTATTTCACAAATATTTTTTGAAAACTACCAAAACTGAATTTTAAAAAAATTGCAAAAATTTCATTTTTTTTAATTCTGAAAAATAATAGGATAAAAAACTGAAACTTTTAACAATTTGCAAAAAAAAAAAAAAATGAAATTGGCAATGTTTTTAAAAAAATCAGAATTTATAAAAAAATTGCAAAAATTTTCCCCCAAAAAAGTTAAAGTTTCAAAACCCTGTTTCTATTTCTTTCTATTTAAGATTAATTTCCTTTTTTTTTCAAAATTAACAAAAAAAAATTACAAAAAAATATTTAAAAAATTTGCAGAAATGAAAACAAAATTCAAAAATTATCAGATTTCGAAAAAATTCTGAAACCTTTACCAATTTGCAGGAAAAATATTTTAAAAATGAAAAATAAATCCAACAATTGGCACAAAAAAGAAATTAAGAAAATTGGCAAAATAAAAAAAAAAGAATTTCAAAAAAATTTCAAAAATTTTCCAAAAAAGTTGAAATTTCAAAAACCTGCAAACCTTAAAAAAACTTGAAATTAAAAAAAAGTCAACTTTTTTTTTTCTTTCTTTTTTTTTCCAAACAGAATTTCAAAAATTTGCAAAGAAAGTTGGAATTTCAAAAATCTGGAAAAATGCAGAAAAATATTTGAAATTTCAGAAATTGCAAAAAACAAAAAATTATTTGCAAAACAAAAAGAAAAATGTTAAACAAGAAACTTCTTAATGATTGGTGAAACCTCTTGAAAAAGGGGATATAACTCACAGATGATGCTTTACTCCCCTTTAAAATAGAATATAGGCTAACCACAGCTGACCACCTGTGACTTCATTCTTACAAAACTTCACCTCACTCCTGTAAATCTGTGTCTTCTTCAGAAATTTGTTTGGTTTGATCTTTTCTGGTTTTTTGATGATAAAAGTTGAACCCTGTGACGTTTCCTCAGTGAACGTCTGTCTCTGATAACTCCAGAGTCCGTCCCCGTATCAAAGCCCATGTGTCCGGCTCTCAACAACTGCTGATGCCGCGCGCTGGATTCCTGCAGAGGAATGGCATGCGGCGCTCTCTGTGTGTGACACGCTGAGCGCTGACTGCACTGTTTATTCTGCAGACAACATGAAACACTCGCTGGTTCAACAGGCTCGGAAAGTTACCGCCGCTCCCTCCCTCCCTGCCTGAGCTGGCATCAGGAAAACCTCCTGAGTCAGTGTAAACCCTCTGTTTACCAGCTCACCTCCTCAGGTCAGGGGGCGGGGCTGAGGCGTGGGCATGTTCAGAGACGACACGGTGCAGGAAATACACCAGCTCTCACAGACCGCCTGGTTTCCTGTCTGAGTCTCTCTGAGGGTTTGTGGTTTGTGGTTTGTGGTGTGGAGTCAGACCACGCTGACTGGGTCTTCAGAGGTCTCCGTCCTCACGTCTGTGTCTGTGTCTGTCTCTGCAGGAGGGCTTCGTGATACCGGACGCCGAGGACCAGGAGGAGTTTTAACTTTCAGACTGCCTGCAGCTCTTCACACAGATGCCGCGCTCTCCAGACCACCTCCAGGTCCCTCGTCACGCCAACGTAGCCCGTTTGGTTTTATACCCAGCACCAAACTGGACCTTGACTCGTGGTCTCCCCCCTTCCTCCCCCTCCTCCCCCCCTCAGTCACTTCACCTTTAAAGATAATCAGCCTCGGTCACTGCCCCCCCCACCTCCTCCAATCCAGATCCTGCAGTACAGGTCTGGTTTTTGTAACGGACTTCAGTGTGCAAACACGGTGATGTTCTCTGGCTGTGTGTAAATCTGTGTGTGTGTGTGTGTGTGTGTGTGTTAATAATCTGAAACAAATCAAACATGAAGAGCCTCCTGAAGACCCGCCCGTCACCTCCCGCCCTCACTTTGACCCCCCACGCTGGGTCTGGTGCCTCTGGCTGCAGACGCTGAGGTTAACTCTGGATCCCAGCCAGATCCAAACATTCCCAAAAATTTTCCAACACACTCGTTAAGAGATAAATTACACTGAATTTCTCCTCTGAGTTTCTGAATCTGCAGAAACGCTCCTGTGTTTGTTGGTCTGATATGGACTCAGCCGTTGGCCATGTTCACCATGACCCTGAGCTCCAGTCTCAACACGCACCAACGTGATCTCAGGCCGAGGTGACGGCCGGGTCTTCTCTTTCCTCCCATCCCGCTCAGCGTCACTCCCCGCCCTCACCTCCTTTACTTTCTGTCTCATCCTGTTCCTCGGCACCTGTCGGCCACGCTGTAAACTTTAAACTTTGGTTTCCCTCACCACCAGATTGAATTTGTGCACAGAAACATCGGCGGTCAGGAAAAA
This sequence comes from Halichoeres trimaculatus, assembly GCF_033239565.1. Lineage (NCBI taxonomy): Eukaryota > Metazoa > Chordata > Actinopteri > Labriformes > Labridae > Halichoeres > Halichoeres trimaculatus. Next base: position 1,667,040 of record NW_027437189.1, read on the forward strand.
GGGCTTTCCTCGTAGCAGATCAGACACTCCTCAGCGTTTCCACACCGATCCCAGGACGATCTTTCCCGTTGATGTCAGAGGTGTTTGAAGCAGATCGGCTCCTCGTTCTGTACGCGTCGTCTCCTGGAGTTTAAAGCACACGCACTGTTTTTACACCAGAGGCCCTTAATCTCCCCCACGCTGCGACCAAACGCCCCCTGCAGGCCGAGCCGGGGATACGAACACTGTGAGCTCCCACTGTGGCCACACGAGGCTCCACCGCGGCCGATCCATCCTCTGAGATGTGCCGGAGCGGGCGCTGACGCTCAGATTCAGTGATTGATAAAGTGGATGAGTCTGTGTCTTCTTCCCACCTTCCTGTCTTCACCCCGATCGAGCAGTTTTAATCCAGATTTTGTAAACTGTGGATGTAATCTGAGAGCTTGTTTCCCACTTGTCCCACGTAGAGCTGTTTCCTCAGACGAGTGTCGACTCCACACAAACCCTGTAACAGCCTCATGTTCTCATGTAGTAAATAACTTTATTGATGGCCTTATTCATAACATACGTTTTTCATAGCTTCTTTTTTTTTACTTTAATGTGTCTCTGCTGTTTTTGGGGCAAATGTTTGTACTGTTAGTCATTTTTTATGTGTTCTGAAAATAAACAGCGTTGAAGGTGTTTTTGGAGGAGCTCAGATGTTTCAGCGAGAACGCTACCAGAAACGTTTGGTTCCTGGAGGTTTATTCGTCGCCTCCTTTGACTGAGGCTCTGAGTCGTCTCAGCCTGGACGAGTTGGTTTCAGGTGTTTTCCCTCGTCTGACAGAGCGACAGGAGCTGAGAGCGTTATGAGACACGGAGCTGTGCTGTTTGGGATACGGAGAGAAACGTTTCCTGAGAAGAGGAAAATCAGTGACGCTGCTTTGGTTTGTTTGGAGTCAGGTGATGGTGTGACCGCTCTGTCAGCTGATTCACACACGCTTGGTTGATCTGTCTGAAGCAGCGGGACCAGAAATCCTCCTGTCCGACAGAAACGTGTCAAAAAAAGTCGCTATGACACAAAGTCAGACCTTTAACGACAGTAACTGTGACACCCAGCACCCTGACAGACACACGTTCCTCAGGATCCACATCAACAACGTGAAGAGTTTTCAACTCCACGGGGTAAACTGATCAGTTTGACTAAATATTGATTCAAAGCAACAGTCAGTTTTACAGTGAGTCATTGAGCTGATATTTCACTTTCATTTAATACAGAAAGTTACAGGTTCATCAATTATTTAGCAAAAAATGCAAATCGTGTTGGAATTTACAGTTCAAAATTAACACTAGGATACACATTTGTGTTTATTATTTTCAGTATTTGTTCAAAATAATAGAATTAAAAAGAACTGTGTCATTGTAACAAGTCCAACGAAATTGAAGTCACAGCAGCAATCTAGAAAACCAAAATAAGAAAGTGTACAGAAAGTGTAAAAAGCTCCATAAGAAAATAGATGCTGACAGCTTGTCCATCATTGTCCAGTCAGCCAGCCTCCACCTCCACAGGGTCCAGGACTGAGCTTCTTCAGCAGTCTGTTCAGTCTCTGTCTCCTGGGATTAGCATGATGCTACTCTGCCCTCTGGTATTCCCTCTGTTGCTGGGTTAGCACAGCTAGCTCGTCCGTCTTATTGGAGATAGATCTTACGTTCCCAATAACGATGGATGGAAGGACAGGTCCATGTCGTCACTTCTTAGCTCACACCTGAGAACCAGCACGTCGTCCTCACCTCCTTCTCACCTTGTGGGAAACATCTGGCCTTACACCAATTAGCATTGACATGCTACAGGCTGCTAACAGCTGATTTCACATGTAAACAATGCAGCCATGGTTACATGTAGGATCTCCAGACAAACACAGGAGAAAAGTAGTAAAAATATCACTAAAGACAAAAACAGTTTGGTGTCCCTGACCAACAAATGAGCCATACAAAGTGATGATCCACTCCAAACACAAAGATGACAAAAAAATTACAAGAAAAAATTACAACTATTTTGATAATTAATTTAGGTCAAATAATTCACTTTGTGTGTGTCTGAGAAATCAGCATCAACTGTGTTGTTTTTTCCCATTGAAAAAATCCCTATAAATCAGCAATGGTTTGCTCCAAAGTCTCATGACCCCAATCAGCTGAGGTCCCATCCTTTTTGGTGTGAACCTTGAAGAAAGTGTGTCATGTTTCAGCTCCTCCTCATCAATATTTCATCAGACACACTCCAATGACAGTGTTTTTTTTTTTTAACTTTTGTATGTGTCAAGGTACAGGATCAACAGACTACAGTTTTAACAAAGGAACTGATAAAAACCAAACTGGACGAAGAAAAAGCTGTATTTATTATTAATATTATTATTATTATTATTATTATTATTAATCATTTAAAAGTCAAATTTAACTGAACAGTGCTGCAACGCACAGGAATTAATACTGTACAAGTTTTCTATAGTTATACTTTGAAATTTAAATTGTATAAAATTCTGAAAAAAAAATTATACTTTAAAAGCATAAATTTCACAACTACATCAAATAATTAACCCTCATATTATTTTTTAATTATGATAACAAATCACAGTCTTGAGTAAGATACAATCGCACTAATTCATAAATCATTCAGCTCCACTCAACAAAAATCTCAATTCTTGTTCCTTTTGGCTCACCACTCCTCTGACAAACTATCACTGATTTTCACCGATCAAACTGCAAAATGTTCAGAAAGTTCACAGCATTTGTGTGGTTATCACTGGAATTTCTAACCCTCTTACTTTTTAAAATATTCAACTCTAAAAAACGAAAATTAGCTCATAGGAATAAATGGAAAATGATCCGTCACCATGGAAACCTGACAGTCTCGTCACCTTTCTGCTGCTTGTTTAGAAAGTCAACAAACTGAGGTTTTAAAAAGGAATCAAAGAAAAGGGTCACAGAGTCTGCAGGTAAACGTTGAATTGGTTAGCAGAGTGTGGCTAATGTTAGCGTAGCTTTCAGTCTTAGCAGGGTAACGTCCTCCTGCCTGGGCTGGCTCCTCGTGTCTCTGGTGGAGTGGTTTGATATCAGTATAACCTGACATCTGTGACTGTTTACATCCAGGTAGTAGAGCTTTAGAGCATCTTAGCAGCACATTAACTGGAGCTGAAGCCTCGTCCTTATCGGACTTCACAGAGGCTGGTTCTGGTTCTGCTTTTTTATGGTGGTGGTGTTCAGGTGCAGTAAGTTATATTTCATGTTTCCTCTCCTCCGGCTGTCTGGGTTTGAATCCTTACACCGAGTCTGGCTTTAATTTGAGTTTTCACGTCTGTCTTCACACACTCACAGATGATGAGTGTGTGAGAGCGCAGCTTTCAGATGACCTCACAGACGAGTCGATATTCGGTATTTGTCCTAATTTAGCCTCCTGCAGGTTACTCACATGAATTCCTCGATGCAAACCTCACCTCTAAAATATGTGATGTGTTCACTGACTTATTTAAAATGTGACTGAAGAGTGAATCATCCAGAGCTTCCAGCTGCAGCTCTGAGAATAAAAAAAGCTGAAACTCAGACGTTTCTGGAGGAAAAACAATCAAATTTGGTGAAGATGATGTCCAGTGTTTCCAGCAGCGCCCCCAGCTGACTGCATCATATTTAAAATAATAATCAACCTGCTGCTGGGAACAACGTTTGTGCCTGAGAGAGGATGCTGCGTCAGCACAGACGCTCCTCCGTCTCTCGTCTCCTGTCACTGAAAGTCTTCTGATGTGTTTGTTAAACTCTGGGAAACTTGATTTTCTGTTTCTGAGTTTGATAAAGAAATAAAACAGAATCAGTCTCCTTTCTTTCCTCTTATTTTCTTTAGACTTCTTTGAGTTTGGGGATCTTTTCAGCACTTTGCAAACTGTCTTCACTGTTTCTTAGTTTCTGGTACAGATCCGGTGAAAACCTGAGGAGTATTGGACAAACTGCGATGCAGACCTGACCTATTTAAGAAGAGGAATGTAGTGAATTAGAGGAGCCAGATTATGACCACAGATTTAAGTGAAACAGAGAAAACAAAGGCGTCATTGTGAGTCACACTGGATCCCTCAGTGCAGGCCTGTGGTCGACCTTTGACCTCCAGCGGTCCAAAGCTGTGACATCAGGGGAGGCCGGGGGACTGCAGAGCGCGTCTCTTCTCTCTGTATATAACACAGACTCACAGTGAGCACAGGAAGAAGGACGAGAGCTTCAGTTTGGCAAAAGCACCAAATTATAAAACTTTAAATCTTACTTTAAACGCTTTACTCAGATAAACACATTGAATAAAGTTTAAATTTCAAAGCTCTGTAGAAAATATCTGCTGATTGATTTAATAAATTTAAATATCCCAGCTGTGCATGTCTCTCCTTCCCAGTTTCTTTCTCTGTCGTTCAAGATAACATCGCCCCCTGCTGTTTGTCAAGCCATCCTGCATTCTTCAACCATAAACAAACTAAATTGAGAAGTATTTGAGAATCAGCTTTATTCGCACATTGTTTAATGTTTATCAGAGGGTTTCTGAGCAGACTGGCTCCACCGTGTGTTTATTTTCCTCACAGTTAAACCCTCAGGATAAAAGAGTATCTCTCATCCTATAGTTTGTGAGACATAGGGTCGGCCACATGGGGGCGGTGTTTGACAATGAGACCGCCACTTAGTTATGCTTGTATAGACACACAGGAAAATATCTATAAAAGGGAATAAATAAATAAAAACAAAATAAAAAAGCTGCTGACAACTTTCAATTTTTAAAAAATAAAAATAGATACTCATTTAATGTACTATTTTTACATGACAAAGAGTCATTTCTAGATGTTTTCTCAAGGTTTTCACATTTTTCTCCTTTTTAATCAAAGTACAATGCAGGTTTTCCCATAAAATGCAATGAGAAACTATTTTTTGATGATATCAGATTTATTGATCTCACTTTAACCAATCAGTCCTTATTTCATTGACCATTTTAGTCAGCTCATTTGCAGCATCTCCTTCCTTTTTTTCCCACAAATATTGTTATTATTATTATTATTTCATATCATTTGATTTCATTTTGTTTTCCTTCTTTTTTATTTTATTTTATTTTATTTCATTTCATTTCATTTCATTTTATTCTTTGAACACAGGCTGGTAATGAAACCAGCATCAGAAGAAGAAACAAAATACTTTCTTTATTCCAGGGGGGAACTGGATATTGGAGTTGCCCTTAATGTCAAGATAGAATAATAGAAAGAATGAAAGAAAAAAGAAGCAAACAAAAATCCCAGGTGCTCTGTCTCCTTATAGTTCTTAATGTTGTCTGTCAACAGGTTACTTTAAACTATTTTTTAAGACTCTATTTTACCTGGCATTTAATGAAAATAAAGCAGGCAATGCGTCATAAATTCTAAAAATTCATATAAAATTGATATTGTAGGTTAAATGCTAATTTATCTTCCCTATTGGACGAATTAAATACAATTTTGTCGGTTTCTTATTTTAATTTGAAAAGTTACAACATCTGCTTTAAAATAAGCAAACACTTATTTCTACGCGTTTACGTTTCACTTGAATGCAGCGCGGAATCTCTGTCATGCCGAAGAGTGTTCAGATTTCCGAGCTTCTTGTCTTCACCTGAAGGCAGCGGAGCGCTCTGATTGGCTGTTCGCCTGGGCCAAACAGAGTTCAGCGCCACACGCTCGCTGTCCGTGTCAAAGAAGAAGAAAGAGTCAAAGTGTGAGCTCGGAGAGACACACAGATCACCTCCAGGCTCCTCTTCAGCTGGAAACACGCTCTGCTGACTGAAAGGAGGAGTTAAATTCCACTTTTAGGGATTTATTCACTCCGTGGAGCCGGGAAGGAAGGGCTAAGTGCAGCCCACTCGTGTCTCCTCTGCTGGAGTGAGCTAAGTTAGCCTGTTAGCTTAGCAGCACTGTCCGTTTATGTGTGACTTTTCCACCAGGAGCGAAGGGATCTGCACCAGAATCAACCCAGACCTCAAACCATCCCCACGGCTCCGCGTTATGGACTAAAAGTCGATTTATGCACGAAAGATTTCACCAAACCGTCAGAAAACAGAGCCTGCAAAACAAGGAAGTCTGAATGAACTTTGCAGCTAGCCTGTTAGCTCCTCTGCCCTGAAGCTGTATTGTGTTCCTGGAGGTTTCCTCATCCTCTGCTGAGTCTGTTTGGTATCCAGATCGATCTGCAGGATTTATTCTCACTGGTTTTTCTTCTAACTCGGATAAAAAGTCAAATAAACATTAGAAACATGATTCCGGACAAAGCGCCGAAGGAAAACGTCTTCCACGGGTCTGAAGACTTGAAGAAAGAGGCTCACATCCCCAGCTTTGAGAGATATAAAGAGCTCTACTTGAAGTCTATAGAGAATCCAGATGGTGAGTCCTTATTATGACTTCTTAATAGAGTAAACACCTTTACACCTTAACACAGCTTTAAGGATTATTATTATTATTATTATTATTATTATTATTATTATTATTATTATTATTATTATTATTCCAAAGCTGGAAACACTGGGAAAAACATACAGGAGTCATTATTAACATGTGTAATATTTAGGTTAGTCAGATACAACAACCCTTATCTTAACAGGTCAGGGTGTCAGCACAGTCACAAGCTGAGTTTGACACCTTAGATTCATCGTGATCATCTATAAACTTGCTTTAAGTCTTTATAAAGAGACACTACTGAGGTTAAAATTAGTGAAAACACTTTGTTGTTTTTTTTCTATTTCAAAATCATAAAATCATGATAATCAGAGCTGAAGTGGGTTATCCAGAGGAGCACAGTTCCAGATCAGTGAAACTCTTGTATTATGTAAAAGAGCGTAAAAAGAGATTTCATGGCTCATTTTAATCTTTGAATAGTGATTTTGTATCAGGACCTGATCCAGTCTGGTCTAAAGGCTGGAGGAGTTTCAAATCAGAGTTAAAGTTTCACAAAGCTAAAACCATGTTTATAAAGTCTCAAACCTTTCAGGTAAAATGAAGCACAGGTTGAACAAGAAGCTCTGACGCTAGCAGAAGTGTTGGGGAGAAATGTTCATCGGAAAATTTAGAGGACAAATATTTGTCTGATTTAACTCAACTTTGACTTTTATAACTAAGAGGCCTTTTGAGATCTAGTCAAACGTCAGAAAAAAAACAAACATTTTTTTTCCATTTGACTGCAGGTATCTATTAACACGTGAGACATTAGATTAAAAATGTTTGTCCATTTTTAACACCTGGACATTTGCAAAGTCTTTCAGTGTGTATTGTAGTTATTTTGAGTGTAATGTAAAGCTTTTAGATTCCATTAAATCACCTCACCCTCCACCTGTATTATATATAATCCCATATTTAACCTTCCCTACGTCATGACGTCATAATGTGACATGATTTACGTGTTAAACTGCCAATACAGTCAAAGCTGTCTATCTGACTCCTTTGAGTCTAATTGGATTTTTAATCCACTGATCGATTAAATCTGAAGTCAAAAAGCGCTGAAATTGGAGGAATCACAAATCTCTAGAAGCTGATTTCCATCTGATCCAGACGAGTACTTGATTGATTATTGACAAGTTCCCGTAGAAAACCAGCTAATGCTTTTATTTTGAAATCAGGGAATGAAAAGTGTCATGGTTCTTGATAGGGCTAGGGCGATGTACTGCTCTTGTGATTTGATTCTATTACGATTTATTTGGGGTGCCGATTTGATTCAAATTGCGATTGTTTGATATTTATGATTTTTGTGATTTTTTTTTTTTTAACACCAGACTTTGTGAAAAAGTTAAACGATGATAACATCTACCTACTAAATCAGGAGCCGTATTTTTCCATAGACTGTGTATCACGCGAGTCAGAGAGAAACATTTCTCCCTCTGCTGGAGAAAAGTGGGAACTTTTTTTCTAATCCAGTTTATAAACAGAGAGTGTAATGAAGAATCTGAATTTGAAAAAAGATTTTCGTCAAAGAATCGCGATTTTAATATTGTCAAACAAAAAATCCTGATATATTGTGTTTCATTTTTTATCCCACCCCTAGATTCAAAGGTCTTAACGCCATTTATAGGGTTGGGAATCCCGAGGTAACTCATAAAATATAAACAAATACATTTTAATTATAATAAAACAGGCTCACCAAATGCATTACAAAAAGAAAAAGTATAAGACTAATGAGAAGGAATAAATTCAGAGTCTCAAAGATTGAAAAGAAGATTAAAACGAGGTCAAAAGAATGAAAGCAATAAAAGTTTTAAAGCATCCTGTTTTACAAACTGCCTCTGAAAAGATAAAAGCTCAGGATTAATGTAATAAAAACATAAAATGTTCATATTTGTCAGCAGAGAGGTGATTGTTTTATTGCAGGAGTCAGTGTAAAGAAGTTTTCTGTCTTTTGTTTCAGGTAAATTAAAATAATCCTCAGTTATAAACCACTACCTGCAGACAGCGTGCAGTATCAGGCACTGAGTCACTTCCTGGTAATAAGGAAGCAGCTCCATGCTGCTTTTTGGGCGTTAACCTGCTGTTAACGAGTTCACAGGCAGGGGGCGGAGCTTAGAGCTGTGATTCCTGTATCTGGATTGAACCAGGAAGTGTGTCCTTAAGGCCATTGTTACAGTTACAGTAAAAGATAAACAGCAAACAGCCTCATAAAAGGCTCTGCACTGAGCATGTGCAGTAACGTGTCTGTAACTAACTGAAAGTGGAACATCCCAAAGTCTCAAAGCTGCAGGATCAACTTTTCTTCTGATTATCTTCAGCTTTAACGAGCTGAAATCTGAACATGGCGTGCAGACCATCAGGAGACTCGTTAATGATCCTCCTGTCCTCCTCCTGTCCTCCTCCTGTCCTCCTCCTGTCCTCCTCCTGTCCTCCTCCTGTCCTCCTCCTGTCCTCCTCCTGTCCTCCTCCTGTCCTCCTCCTGTCCTCCTCCTGTCCTCCTCCTGACCCGCAGAGTTCTGGGGAGACGTGGCCAAAGACTTCTTCTGGAAGACCAAACACTCGGGTCAGTTCCTCGACTACAACTTCGACGTGACCAAAGGAGAAATCTTCATCAAGTGCATGGAGGGCGCCACCACCAACATCTGCTACAACCTGCTGGACCGCAACGTGCACGAGAGGAAGCTGGGCGACAGGGTGGCCTTCTACTGGTCAGTGTGTGTGTGAGTGTGTGTGTGTGTGAACATAGAGCACTTACAGAGAGGCGTGTGTGTGTGTGTGGTGATGATTGGGTCGTTTGTTGCAGATCTCCTCTTCCTCTTTTCTTCTTCTGCTTTTTCTCCTTCTCTTCTTCATTCTTCCTAGACCCTAGATCCTTCACTCCATCCTTGTCCTCTTCTTTAAGTCCTTCCTCTTCTCCTCCTCTTCATCTTTTATCTTCCCCATCTCCATCCTTTTCATCCATCTACTCCTCCTTTCTCTTCTCTGTCTCTCCTCTTCTGGTTTTTCTCCATCTTCTTCCTCTCTTCTCTTTCTCCATCCTTGCTTTCATCCACTTCCCCTTCCTCCCTTTTTTTTCTCCTTTTCCCTGTTTCTTCCTTTTTCTTCTTTTCTTGTTTTTCCTCCTCTTCCTCTTTCAGTAGTTAATTTGTTGGATACTTCATCACTTCGGTCTCTAAAACTCTTCTCTTCTCTTCATCGTGCTCTTATCTGTTTGTTTCCTCCATAAACCAGCATCACAGTCTGATTGCTCGACTGTATTTTTTTATGTGAGCTTCAGTTTTTGTAGCGAGAGTAAAAGTGAGTGAAAAGGAGGAGGAAAGGAGGAAAGGAGAGAAGGGAAGGAGGAGTGAGGAGTGAGTGGAAGATTGAAAAAGGGAGAAAGGGACAAAGGAGGGAGGACGGAGCAGCTCCATTCATTCAATCTGCTGCTTTTCAATCCTGTTATTGTGTCCAGAGGAGACCCCCTCCTCACACACACACACACACACACACACTCACACACACATACACACACACTCCTCTCTCTCTTTGTGTCACTGATGTGAAAGCTGAAGCCGCGGGGAGCAGAGAGGAGCCTGAGCGCAGAAAAATCCTCAAACGTTGAGACCAGGCTGCAGCTTCAGACCGGTTTAGTTCTTGTTTTGATTGTGAATCTGTGTGTTACATCACAGCGCTCACAAACTTTCCTCTCAGTCTGAGGTGATGTCCTAAAACAACTCCAACAAACTGAAGCAGACTTTGAGATAAGATACCAAGAAATAATCTGATTCAGAATCTAAAGAGCTGCAATTAAAAAAAGATAACTGATTATTCTTATCTGATGGATGCTGAGACTAAATAACTTTGTTTAGAAAAAAAGGAGATATAGCAGAATTTTTGCTCATAAATATCTTCTTTGATTCCCTGAAAGCCAAACTACGTTCTGTTAATAATCTGACCATCAACTTTCATCAATCAAACTGACTGAGGTTTTGAGCTTTGGTTGGAAATAAAGCCACCTTTCACGTGGCATTCAGGTTATATTAAGGATAAAGTTTTAGTCTGTAACCAGGGTCCTCTGCTCTTTGAGCCCTAATTTGTCCCCCTAAAATCTCACAAAAATCAGCGCACATCTCACATTTGGGTAAATCTTTGGCCAAAGATTTGATTTAACACAGAAGTGCCCCCCCAACGCTCCAAAAAGTGCTCTCTAGCGCCACCTAGGCACACTAAATTGGCTCTCAGTGGCAGCAGGAATGTCATAGAGAGATCAAACTAACCTCATAATGTCCGTCTCAATGAGACGCACATATTATTTGCAGACACCCCTGACCTATCTCAAACAGGAAGGCGGCAATTTGCCTTTCAAAATAAAATTTGGCCACTTTTTTGGGCCTTGAACAAAAACGACCTACTCCTAGGCTGTAAATGGTATCGGCTTGAAATTTGCTCAGATGACAGTGTGGACCCTGCTCTACAAACGCTCTGAATGAATTTGTTGTTTCTCAAACGGTTTTCAAATGACGAGCCCTCAAAGTTGGTGAACCCCAAAGAAGCCCTTTCAGCTGGAATGAATTGGAGAGGAGGATCCAGCTTCACACAAGCTGCAGCAGTTAGACCTCCACACAAAAAAGTAAAAGTTGCACGAATTTTAAAATGACATGGATGGATTCCGGACAAAATTCACTGCAAAAGTATCTGATTTTTAGAGAGATTTGGTCAAAAGTGTGAAATCTATGAGGAGATATTTCAAAACTTGGGTCAGTTTCGCTCCTGAGAGTGCAGCAGTTGGTGATGATGTCACAGTGATTGAGAGTTCCGTGCAGCTGGTCATGTGACTCACTGAAGGCGGGAAAATGGAATGTATAACACTCACACACACACACACTGAGAGAATTTTACTTTTGAAAAAGTGTTTTTTATCTTTTTGAAAAACTATGAAAACAAAACAATAAATCAGACCAACTGCTGTTTTCTTCCCCACATGTTTCAAGGAGGATTCAAGGATCTACGTTTCTTTATCTGTGTTTATTCAAAGAAGAGACACAGCAGCCAACAAACCCTGGCTGACCTCGTTTTAGGAGAAATTAACAGTCAGGTCAGCTTCTTACAGCCTGGAGTGGAAAAAACAACTTAAGAGAAGAAAAACTACAGTCCAAAGTTGAGCTGAGTCAGCTCTGTGCTCAGGTGGAGAAAAAGTAAAAATGTTTGTTTCCTGATTGGAGGTGGATCCACCATTTTTGATGCATTCAAGGAAGTCAGGAAATCTGAACGCTGATTTTCTTTGGTGATGCATCCGTGGCCAGTATCTGTTTCACCAAGTGGTTCAGTTCAGTTTGTCTTGGTAGAACGTCCCCAAATTACTGACCCGTACCGTCCCACTTTTTGGTTCCCTTCTGTTGGGGTGCCAGACTAAACCAATCCGACCCCAGAAGGTGGAGCTAAAAACACTGCAGTCTGTTGATTGGTGGAAAGAATGGTCACTTCCTGTGTGACACCGGCTGCTCTAAAACAATGGAGAAGACGAACTGCTGGGTGTTTTTGTTGCTCTTTGTTTACTGTGTTGTGTTTTTCTTCTTCTTTGTCAGATTTATTAGCGGGGTACGCTGTGTTGCACTGCTGTAATGTCATGCTATTACGTAGCTGAAGTAGCTAACAGCATCTGGTTCACACTAGTGCTGCACGATTTGGGGAAAAGATGCGATTTGCGATATGGTAGACAATATTGCAATTGCGATTGCGATTGCGATTGCGATTGCGATTGTGCTTGCGATTTAATAAAAAAAGTTGTGTCATGATGAGTCTACAGACTTGCTTGGTTATCATGGAGAAAAATCTGAATTGCATGTGCTGACATTGCGATTGCGATTGCGATTGCGATTGCGATTGCGATTGCGATAATCGTGCAGCCCTAGTTCACACGCCGTCTGCCAAGAACACATCCGACCAGTACCAAACTGTACCACTTGGTGGAAACGGAGCTAGATAAATCCAGGAGCTCCCACGCCGTTCTGCCTGATCGTGTTCCTCCTGCTTTTGCTCTCCATACAGACTCGTGATTGGTCAGAGCTGCTCAGTCTATCACTGCGACCTGTGAGGCTGAATCTGTAACTCGAGATCACTTTGACCTGGAAACAATCCTGACACAGTTTTTCTGAAGCTTGGAGGATGTTCAGACTGAGAACAGTCAAACAGCTGTTACTGTTGTTCTTGTTGTTGTTTGTTGTGACTGAATCATTCTGAACAAACTTTGGCCTGGAGCTCGGAGCTGTCTCATAAAACTTCTTTATTTTCCATTTTCTGACTCCACTGTTTTATTTTTAGCAATGTCCCTGTGCTAAAGTTAGCTCGTCTCCTTGGTGGTGCTCCCGTTTAAGCCCTCAGTGCTGAAAAAGTGTTTTACTGTTGTGTATTTATAGCCCTGTGTGTGTGTGTGTGTGTGTGTGTGTGTGTGTGTGTGTGTGTGTGTGTGTGTGTGTGTACTGAGGCTTCCTGTGTGTGTTTTACACTGTGTGTGTGTTGTTATCACTCTCAACATTTCCAGATATGATAGCCGGCTGCAGAAACAGGCTCAAGCTGACCTTGACTTAATTTTCAGTGAGTAAAAAGTGACTCAGAGAACGAAAAAGTCAAGGAAGAAGCAACAAAGTCAGATTTTAGTTTAAAGAGGTCTTTAAAAACATTTTGGCCCATTGCATCATCCCTCTCTCTTACTCCCCTCCCTCTCGTTGCACAATAATCAAATTTATGCTCTTGCTAAATATTTATCTGATGCAAGATTCTGGATTTAAAGGGATAGTCTGTTTTTTTTTTAAGTGGGTTGTAGGTTTCTCCAAACATTAAAGAGGGGGTATGCTGCTATCCCATAACTTAATCATGGATTTGAAGTAATAGTCCTGGATATTTAGACTGAGCATGTGCAGATTTTCAAACCATTATGAGGATCTCTGAACGGGGCCTCAAACACCAAGGTCTACCTATCCAAGTGAAGGGGGTTTGTGGAGCAGGGAGCCTTAAAGAGACAGTAGCTAGAACAGAGGCTGAAGTAAGGTTTACTGAAACATAAGAGAGAGAACCAGATTTTTTTGAGCTGTCAGTCATATAAAGATGCTACAGGGGCACCAGAGGGACAAAATAAAAACTAAAAATAGCCCAAACTTCACTCTTTGAAGACGATACAAATGCTTTTCTTTCAGCTCAGTGTGACTGTATCCAAGTCGTACCCACACTTTATGACAGACATTGAAGAGCTGTCGTGTTTCTTTGGTTTACTACATGAGAAAGTTATTTTTAATGGAAATTCGTGCCACACTTTTCCCTTTTTAGTCCAGAGGATGGTAATATTTTGGTCAGGTGTGAGCACATCAGAGAGAACCGAGGTGTTGAAAGTGTAAATAATGCGCTGAGTATCCGAAGAGGAAACTCGTCTTTGTGAGTTTAACCAGGGAGGCAGATTTGTTTCCACACAAGACAGACGTACACAAGCCTGGACATTAGGCTGTAAAAATGTGGGCCTTACTGTAAACACACACACACTCTCACACACACACACACACACACACACTCCAGCTGAGACCGTGTTGGAAACAAACAGGAGCGTTAGCTTCACGGTCGTGTCAGTGATTCTGTGAATCTACCTCCCATCTGCTGCCAGTGCCAAGTGGGTCACAGAGACCTTTCAGCTATGTGGGCTGTCCTCCTACCAACACACACACACACACACACACACACATGTACACACACAGTTTACTGGAAAAACACTGACACAGTGTGTGTTATTGAGAAACTGGCATTCTGGCGCTCTCCCTGCTCTCAGAGCTGGCTGCTGTCTCTGGATCAGTTTTTCAGTTTTACAGCTTTCCACTCCATCAGGGGGATTTGGAAACTCTTGTTTTTACATATTTTTGTTCACAAAACAGACGGAGGCAGGGCTGACGTGTGTGTGTGTGTGTGTATGTATGTGTGTGTGTTTTCAGTGTTTTAAAGCAATGATTTCTGCAGCTTCATAGATTATTTTATGATTGTGAACTCTAAATGTTGGCCCAGGTGATTGTATGAGTTTTAATCAGTGGATGAGGTGTGTGACTGTAGTTTCCTGTCTCGGTGTAGTCAGCTGTAAAGGTGTGCCCTGTGTTTCATGGTTCATACAGCACATGTCGTAAACTTGGCTCAGAACAATGAGACTCTGTTCAGGACCTGATGAGACCTGTACTTATTACAGAATCTGTGTCTCAGTTCATGTTCAGGTTTTTCTGTCCACATTTGAGCGGTTAGTCCATCATACTGTATATTAGTTTAGCTCAGGTTGTCGATCAGCTTCTCCTCTCTGTATCCAAACTCCTCCCTCGCTCCTTAACTTGAACTCCTCGTCCTCTTTTCTGTGTTTTCCTCTCAGTGACTTTCCCTCCGAGCTCTCTCTTAACTCACGCGCTCACTCCTCTCCTCCTCTGACTCCTTTGCTCACTTGTTTCCTACCTGAACAGTTTTTCCCTCAGGTGCACTCAGACTTTTAGAGCGCTGTCCGTCTCTTAAATTTACTGAATATCTGTTTTTTTCTGTGAGCTTGTTGTTCATTGCACAATAAAAAAAGGAGCTCGCAGCTGTTTGGAGTTAAAACCAGTCATACACAGAGATGAATCAGCGTCAGGAAGTACAGGGGAAGATGGGGTTAAAATTCTGTTTAAGAACAATAAACCTTTAATAAACTGATTAGTAATCTAAAAGATGTTGACTGATGAATCTGATGAAATAATGACAACAACAACGAATGTGATTTTTTACAAGTCATATTGTGACCTGCTTTATAGACCAGTTTTCTGTTTGTGAAGAGTTACAGCTGCATGCGCAGTTTTGCAGATATGAGGGTGTTAACCACAACAAAAAAACACATTTTTACCTAAATAACACCAGGAAGGATGGTTAACGACTCGCAGGCTGGGGAATCAAGTGAATGATTGACTAAATGAGAAGTTTTCCGTATCAATTGCACATGTGATGTCTTGGTTTTTTGTTGTTATAAATTTGCAAATATTGAAAAAAAAATAAAATTAGCAAAACAAAACAAAAGAATAGAATAGAATGGAAAATACTTTATTTATCCCTAAGGAGAAATTCAGGAGGAGTTATAGCAGCAGTCAAGAAAACAGAAGTAAGAAAGTGTACAGAAAGTGCAAATAGGTCCTTAAGAAAATAGATGCTGACAGCTTACTACTCTGCCCTCTGGTATTCCCTCTGTTGCTGGGTTAGCACAGCTAGCTCGTCCATCTTATTGGAGATAGATCTTACGTTCCCAATAACGATGGATGGAAGGACAGGTCCATGTCGTCACTTCTCAGCTCACACCTGAGAACCAGCACGTCGTCCTCACCTCCCTCTTCTCACCTTGTGGGAAACATCTGGCCTAGCACCAGTTAGCATCACCTGATTTCACATGTAAACAATGCAGCCATGGTTCCATGTAGAATCTCCAGACAAACACAGGAGCAAAAGTAGTAAAAATATCACTGAAGACACAAAAAGTTTGGTGTCCATGACCAACAAATGAGCCATATAAAGTGATGATCCACTCCAAATACAAAACTGACGAAAAAGAGGTGAAGAAATTACAATAAACGGGTACACCAGAGGGACAGAATAAAGAAGAAAAAACCACGAGTGTAAAAATAAAGGTAGATAACAAAAGTGTTTTTCAAACTGATTATAATGAAGCAGTCAGGGCTGATTAAAAAGCTAAGGGTCTGTAGTTTGCTTTCAAACACTCAGAGAGTTCCGGAATGTTGTGACATCATCAGGGCTGGAAGCTCTCTGTCCTTGACGATGAACATTCTAGAACCTCATTGATGGAGCTGCAGCCTTTAGAAACAAGAACAAGGACTTTAACATCAATTCTTAAAGAGACAGGAGCCAGAAAAGAGACTGGAGGAGGAAATCAAGAAGGTTTTTTAATGGAGATTATAATTAAACAGACTATTTTTATAACTGTTGATTAATTCAGGCAGTGAGCGGTTAAAAGGAATAATGTGTTTATCGAGCAGCCTTTTGCCCAGTTTGCTGACTGTGAGGCTCTGAGACGAGCTGGACGAGGCTGTAACTTAATGATGTGGAGAGGCAGAGCTGTCACAACCATTCATTTGTCCCCGCTCTCTGGACGCTACTTAACATCTAAAAATCAAACCTCTACAAACTCAGAGCGGCGTGTGAGGCGACCTGCAGTGACCCTGAGGGATCTTTAGCAAGCGCGTGCTTCCCCCAACGCTCAGGGTGATCGACTGTTGAGAAAAAGAGGAAAGTTGAGTCAAGTGAGGTTTCACAACTGAGCTGAGGTGTTACAGTTAGTTTGGTAATCGGGGGATGTTTGTGCTCAGAGTGACCCAGGTGACCCGACAGGTGGAACCTGCTCCATGGTCCAGGATCAGCTGCTGGAGCCTTCATGTCCTCCAGTCTGCAAAACCACGCAGGGTTTCTGAAACTGTGGACAGTTATGAATCCAGCCGTGAAGCTGGTGTGTGAGTGTGTGTTTTGAAGTGACAACACACACCTGCTGCTCAGAGGAATGACTCTAACACCTGTTTACTATCACTCAGGGTGTTTTTGTCTTTGTCATTGTCTTATCAGGGAAGGAAACGAGCCCGGAGACCAGCTGACGGTGACGTACAGAGAGCTGCTGCAGAGAGTCTGCCAGTTTGCAAACGTCCTCAAGACGCAGGGTAAAACACACACCTGACACACACACACACACACACACACACACACACACACAGCTGTGAGCAAACTGTTTAACTTCCTTTCAGTGCATCATGTTTATTTCTGTTGACTCTCCGTCCGTCCTGCAGGCGTGAAGAAAGGCGACCGTGTGTCCATCTACATGCCCATGGTGGTGGAGCTGGTGGTCGCCATGTTGGCCTGCGTCCGCATCGGAGCCGTTCACTCCATCGTGGTGAGTTTAGCGTAGATTAAAGTATATAAAGTATAGAGGAGGATTAAATGAAGGTTTAATGACGGCGTTGTGCTGTTCTCCAGTTTGCAGGTTTCTCTGCAGAGTCTCTGTGTGAGAGGATCATGGACTCTCAGTGCTCGCTGCTCATCACAGCAGGTGGGTTCACGCCGAGGAAACTCACCCACAGGTCGCCACAGAAAAAGACCTCGTCCATCTGCCCAAAAACAGCTCATAAACCTGTTTGCTTTGACCTCATTCTTGTATTTATTTTGATCAACTCATGAAGGCTTCATTTAGTGAAATTACAGACAGTCCTCAACCTTTACTTTGATAGGAGCCATTTTTCCTCAGCTCACCTGGGTCAAAGTCATTCAGGAGCCTCAAAAATCTACTTTATCATCATGGTAAAGACTATAAAGGGTATGAAAGTTTATACATAGTTTAAATTTAATGAATTAAAAATCTTTACAAGTTTAGATATTAATTTTTTTATACAATTGTACATGTGATGTTGAAAAAAGGATGAATTTGTAAATATTTCTTTAAAAAAAAAGGACATTTCAAAAATTTTGAAAAAAAAAAATTCAAAAAGTTGAAAAAATTCTAAAACTTTGCAAACATTTAAACAAATGTGAATTTCTGTTTGCTAATGTATCAGACATGTATAAAAATCCGGCACATTGGCAGCTTAATGAATCCATCCACACAGAATTAAAATCTGTAAAATTGTAAAATAAATATATAAAATTTTGACATTCAGAAAAATTGCAAGACTTAAAAAAAAATGAAGATGAATAAACCTGCAAAAGAGTAAAAAAAATATAAAAATTTCCAAAAGTTGTAAAAAAAATGAAATATTTGGAAAAATTAAAAAAATTCTTTGAACTCCCAAAAGTTGCAAAAACACAAAAATTGGCAAAATTTAAATAAAGGAACACAAAAAGTCAAAAATATTTTACATTTTGAAATTTCAAAATATGCAAAATAAATAAAGTATTTGGAAAAATTTAAAAAGTTCTTAAAATTTCCAAAAGATGCAAAGAAAAATGTAAGTTGGCAAAATAAAAAAAACACAAAAACTCAAAAATATTTTACATTTTAAAATTTTAAAATTTGCAAAGTATATAAAATATTTTTTTTTTTTTGAATCTTAAAATTTCTAAAAGATGCAGAAAAAAAGTAAGTTGGCAAAAAAAAAAAAAAAAAAAAAAAGTCAAAAATATTTTACATTTTGAAATTTCAAAAATTTGCATAAATTAAAAAAAAATGAAAATTTGCAAAAATGTAAAATAAATAATGTAAAGCATGGATTTCATTACATGTATTTATCAATAGCTCAGCTCATCATTTTTTTTTTGTTTGCTAATGTCTTCCCACATATCAAGCATGTATATAAAGTTGTCAGTTCAACAAAAGGTTAAGGCATGATTTTATTTAGTGTCAGTGTCTTCCTGTCCCTCTGCAGCTCTCCTCTCCATGAATCCCTAAGAATATAACTTGAAAAATGCTTAAAGTGGATCATTTTTGGTGCAGGTGAACTGGTGATGGAGGTCTCCCTCTGGGCTCTCAGTCTGGAGCTGTGCCCAGTTATCAGGGTGTAATTATCTGGATTACAGTCTGCTGATATAATCCTGTTAATCCACCAGGTTCATGGCCTCTGGCTGGACCCCCCCTTCACACACACTCTTACACACACTCTTACACACACTCCTCTGTGTCATAGTCGTCCTGTAAGTGGATCACAGGCTCTTTTCTGCTGATCAGCAGGGCTCTCTGTGGACGTTTATCATCTCATAAAGACAGTAACGAGGAGCTGGACCAATCAGAATGGAGCTCAGATTTTATCTGAGTCTGCTCCACGTTAATTTCTGAGGATAAAGCTTTTTATTAATGATAACATCTTAAACTTCCTTTAACTCAGGGTTTGACGCACTGAATGAATGAAAGTATGAGGTTTTAGGAGTCAGGCGACATGATTTTACTCTGGTTTTTGTTTCAGATGGAAGGTAGATAGAATTTAGATTAAAAACATCATGAATAGATAAATGAAGCTGCGTAACACTGCTCACAGACAAACACAGTGACCTCCTCTTTAATTTGAGCTGAGATGTTTTTCTTCTGTCCAGACTGTAAATTAAATCCCTCCTCTCTGTGTCTGTCTCTGGTTTGTCTCTGTCTTTCAGACGGCTTCTATCGGGGAGATAAGCTGATCAACCTGAAGCTCTTAGCTGATGAAGCCATGCAGAAATGCAAAGACAAGTAAGATGTCCACACACACACACACACACACACACACACACACACACACACACACACACACACACACACACACAGAAATGCATGCCATGTTTCCTCACAGGTCAGCTCAGAGACTTTGTATTTTATAATTTTATTTCATTGTTTCATCTGAGCCTGTTTCCTCCAAAAACATTTTCCAGTGAGCAGCAACTTAAAAACAAGCATCACTGAGTTCTGACAGTTTGTGTTTTTTCCCCGGTATGATCCTGAAATCTGAGCTGCGTTCTGTGAAAGTATCACAGGAAGTCCAGGTTAAAAACAAAAAAACAGCAGCTGATAAGTTTGTTTGTTTTGTTTTCCAAAAGCTACAGAGGAACAGAAGGAGGTGAAAAGGACGTAAAGGTAGAAAGCAGACGTAGAAAGTCAACGTTTACCTTATTTCCGTGAACACACTGAGACTCCTTCCTCAAGCTAAACAAAGAGACGGAAAACAAAACTGAAAGTGGACAAAATTCATCCTCCTTCTCACAAATTAAATTCAGCACAATTAATTTCTGCTCAACAACAGCTGAGCATCATTTCTCCGTCCCTCTGTGAGCGCAGGAGATGCAGCCGCTCTGATTAATGAAGATGTGATATAATTACCTCCCTGCTCAGTCTCTATGTTCATCTTTAAGATTTGATTAAAGAAACTAGATTTGATTTACCCTCAGTCTAAATAAAGCATTGTCATTTTACTGCTCAGGGGTCGTCAACATTTACTCTCATAGGAGCCATTTTTCCTCAACTCACCTGGATCAAAGTCAGGAGTCACAAAAATCTGGACGTTTTTTAAATTCATGAAAATGAACGTGTGGTGTCAAAGTTTTTGATTTTGGATAAATTTGCAAAAATTGAAAAAAAATAAATCAAAAGTTTGCAAAACATCCCTAAAAATGTTTCAGATATTTAAAAAAAAGTTTGAAAATGTTTTTTTTAATTTTGAAAATGTACACAACTTTTTGAAGTTAAAAAAAAAAAAAAAAAGGAAGTTAATTATTCCCACAAATTTCACAAAGTATCTGGGATTTAAAAAAAAAAAAATAGAAAAAAGAGGAATTTAAAAAAATTGCAAAAATAATGTTATAATTTTTCATTTTACTCCTTATTTTACTTTGATCCTAAAATCAATTTCTGTTGATTATAATTAATTTAAAAAATTAAATTTGTGTGCAAAAAAAAGTTTCCAATACTTAAAAAATATTTTTTTTTTAAATTGAAATTTTAAAAATGTACAAAAACTTTTTGAATTTTTAAAAATAAAAAAAAAGAAAAAGAAAAAAATTTGAGAGAAAAAATTCAAAAATTTTTTAAAGAATTTGATTTTTTTTTTAAATGTAAAAAAACAATAACAAAATATTTAAAAACTTGCAAAAACAAGTTTATAATTTATTTATAATTCCAAATTATCATTGATCCTAAAAATTGATTCTGTTGATCATCATTTATTGCTTTACTTATTATTTCCTCTCTATTTTGAACCTAGTTTAGTCAGAACCTCGGCCCATAACCAACTTTCCGGGTAAATAAGCAAAGTCAAACCTGTATGTTGAATATCAGCAGGTAATGTTGCTGGTTTGTGGTCAAACCTGGTTAACCTGACCCTGTTAAATGGTGACTCTCGGCCGTTAATCACTGATACCTGAGAGTCACCAGTTAGCATGGTCGCTGTTAGCTCCAAAACACCGGTTTACAGACGTTGCTTCTGTTGTATCATATCGTTCCTGACAGCTGAGCACAGAACAACCGTACATTTTTACGCTAGGAAAAGGTTAAATTTAGTGTTTTAAAAAATGCTAACTGATCTGAATGAATGGAGCTAAACGCTGCTTCCCAAAATGCCTGACATCTTTACGCTGACGTGGACTGATCGTCCCCCCACCGTGACGAGGTTATGGTTAAACACCTCATGTTTCCTGGTGTCCGTCTCTCTGCAGGGGTTTCCAGATGAAGAGGTGTATCATGCTGAAGCATCTTTCCAAAGAAGCAGAGGAGTCTCCTCTGGGCTCTCAGTCTCCTCCTGCCAAACGCGCCTGTCCTGACCTGCAGGTAAATCTCACCTGAGGGCCTCGGCTCCTCTCTGTCCCCAACGTGTCCACATTTTTATTTGTTCCACAAAATCCATCCTGAAACTTTGGGACTTTGGGGAATCCTGTTTTCTTTTGACTTTATGTTCTTTAATTTGGGTTTTTGAAGTAACCACTGTCCCGCATTAACTTCTCCTTCCTCCTCCTCCTCCTCCTCCTCGTCTCCATCCCTCCCAGCAGGAGAAACAGACAGGCAGAGTAAAGAAAACACGTCCTGTTCCTCAGGTATTTTCATGCCCTCTTCCCTCCACTAAACCCTCATCACACCTTTGGTTGGTTTGTTTTCCTTTTAAAGGGGAATTTCACCTAAAAGTAGAATTTCACGTCACTGCTGTGCTCGAAAAACAAAAACACAGGAAGAAAAACAGCTTCTGAGACTCTTTCAAATATATTTCTGAAATCTTTGTAAAACTATAAATCTAAAAACATAAACGACATCTGTGGAAAACAAATATTAATGTGATGTTTCAGATGTTTTTGTTTTTACCTGGTTACAGCAGTTTGTTATTGCTGTGATTTCTGACAGATTTCAGAAACAGCCTCTCTTTGGTTCGGACACTTTAAATTTGACAATAAGTGAAAAAATCAGCTTTAACTGTCCCTGAATGTTTCTCTAACTGTCTGAAATCACGGGGATAAAATGTAAATTCTCAGTGAAGGTGGAATTTGGATTAACTCTTGATCTCTTTGTGTTCTTGGTGAAAACACCTGTGAAAACACCTGTTCACTCTCCACCTTTGGCTCCGCCCCCGTCTGGAGTCGATCTCTCTGTTCGATCTGTGCTCGTGTTGACTGTCGATGCTTCTCTCACTAATTTCACTGCTGTAACACTTTTCTCCTTAACTTGACAAACGACAGGAGGAGTCAGAGAGCTGAGCTCGGGACTTTGGATCCAAACTGTAAATTTTTCTGATCCAATTTCAGTATAAATACGATCAATTCTTTAATTTAATCATCGCTTCTTTAACAACTCATCAAATGAGACATGAACACAGCATTACAAGTTTACATACCGGTACTGAGAATGAAGTATTTTAAAGTGAAAAACTTTGAGATTTTATCATTAAAAAGTATATGTATTTATTACTACATAAGCACACAAAAGAAACAAAAATTGGTACCATTGAGTGCCGACACAAATTGTCAGGTACCAGTAGGAATGAGTACCTTTCACATTTGAAACGATACCGTACTGATGCCCGGTACCTGGCAGTTGGTACCTGTACTCAACGGTACCAATTTTTGGTACTTTTTTGTGTTTATGTGGTAAAAAAAATCAACTTTTTAAATTAAAAAAAATGTGTTTTTCTCAATTTAACATATTTATTCTTCAATATATAACCTTAAAATGCCATGTCCAGCATGGAAAATGCATTTAGGTACCTAAACATGGTACCTTTTGATTTTATGTGAATCGGTACCTGGTACTATTGACAGAATTCGGTCGGTACCTACAAAAGTGCCTAATTTGGTACCCATCCCTAGGTACCAGGCTTCGGTATTGGGGACGATACCTTTCACATTTGAGACGATACGAATTGACGTGATGCCAGTTTTTGGTACTCATGTGTCATCTATGCCCCAGTTTACTTTTTAAAGTGTTTTTCCTGCTTTTGATTAACTTAACTTTAACTTTTATTTCATTCATATGGTATTATATTATATATTTATTATTTTATAATCAGAATCAGAATCATCTTTATTCGCCAAGTATTTTCAAGAATAAAAGGAACTTGACTCCAGTTTAAACTGCACTCTCTCAGTACAAACGTGGATAGAATTACAAGAGTAGAAAAAATAGAGTTTTAGTAGTAGAAAAAGAATAATAATTATTACAATATTAAATAAAGAACTCCTCACAGAGTAAATACAAAATATATACACAATTTAAGTTAGGAAGATAGTGCACTGAATAAATGTCATAAAAAATGTGCAATTTGCAACAGGGAATGGAAGATGGATGTGCAATAGAAACAGAAACAGAGAGACTGTGGCTGTACATGAGGTATATATGTTGTTTTATGGCAGGTTAACTGTTCATCAGTGTGACGGCCTGGGGGAAGGGGGAATATATTATATATTTATAATATAATGCCATATAATTAAAGAAACCCTTGAACCTTTAAACTTTTCATACATTCTGCAACACAAAGTGCCTCTTAGAGGATAAAAACAACAAAAACAAAAACAAAACAAAGCCAAACAAAAAAGAAACAAAGCAGTACCATAAAACCCCAAACCTCCCACCCCTACAAACTTGAAGCGTGACAGCGTTCAGCTCCTCACCTGAGGATCAAATATGTGATCAAATGTGCCGTTTAGGTGAGAGTAATAACATGTTGACATGCACCGATCAATACGTGCTGATTCCCTCAATTTTGGGGGGTCAGCAATCAGCCCATCCCTACATATGAAACTGATCTTATAAACCTCCAGGAAGGTCTGACAGACAGCTACTGTTACTTTTTGCTCTGAGACCTAAACTCAGGACACTTTATCGGTTGTTTAAATTAAAACATAAAGATTTTATTATTTCACAGGTAATGTTCAACGATTTTCAATAAAAGAAGATTGGAACATTGAAGGTATATGCTGTCAGTAATAAAAAAATAAGATCGGTGATTGGTCAGAGAATTGTGATTGGTGCACCCTCAAAAAAATCAGAAACTTAAGCTTCATCTGAATGTACAAACCCCAATTCCAGTGAAGTTGGGAAGTTGTGTAAAATGTAAATAAAAGAGAAAACAATGACTTGCAAATCCTCTTCAACCTTTATCAATTGAAAACACTACACGATCAAGTCAGGACGTCAGCAAAACAACGCCAAGCCTCAATCTGCACGTGTTACAACAGCGTGGCTTCAAAGTAAAAGAGTGTGGGAGCTAGACTGGCCCATCTACGGTCCAGACCTGTCGCCCACTGAAAATGTGTGACACATTAAGAAGCGCAAAATATGTCAAAGGAGACCCGAGCTAATGAATAACTTAAGTCCTACATCAAGCAAGAAGCAAGAAGAAGTCCACCTCCAAAGCTTCAGCAGTCAGTGTCCTCTGATCCCAAACGCTTATCATCGTATTCTGTTTTTATTTACACTTTACACAACGTCCCAACTTCATTAGCAGTGAGGTTTGTATCTTCACATACAGAGTAGACCACAGCTGGAAGATCCAATTTATCACTTTATTTAAATATAAAGAAATCTTTATGAAGGTCATTTTATTTGTGTTTGTTTTGTGTGAGAAAAGTGTTTTTTAGACAGTTCTCGAGTTAAAAACACTCTGGACGAACAGGCTCACCAGGACCACTTGGTTTGAAAAGGATAAACTGTATTGATTGTTTTCTTTAACAGTCATTTCCTGAAAAACATAAATCTGCTCCGGCAGTTAAAGTGGAACATTGAGTAAATAATCAATCCTCGGCTCGTCACCTCCTCCACTCTCCTCCTTCTCTCCTCCTTCTCTCCTTTTCTTAAACACGTAAGGATTAAAGATGGCGACACGTTTGGTCGTTGAAATAAAAGCACAAAGCTCCAACAAACGAGATGTTACCTCTAACACCACGTCTGCTTTGTTTTAACTCCTGCTACACCAAGAGAAGTGCATCATGGGAGATGTTTCTCTGTGGGTGAGGTGGATCAGGTCTGGGTTGGTCTCCCTGAGGCTGATTGATTGATTGATCTGGAAACAGTAAATCCTTCTCTCTGAGAGCGACTGAGCACTTAAAGTAATGAAACGATGGATTAAATCAGAAGTTTTTCCTTTGGGGAAACAAACATTAAAACGTACCGTGGTTTGGTTTTGTTCTGGTATCATATCGGACTGGGCCGACCCAGCTCTGATGGATACACCGTGAATAAGTTACAACAAATCCAACCTGTTTGTAACTTTTCTAACCTGTGTGACCTTCTTTTCTTTCTCCCGTTTATCAAACTAACGTCTTCCTGTTCTGCTTTCTGCTGTAGATCGTAGAGGTAATGAGTGTGTGTTTGGTAAATCAAGGACTCTGTGTGTGTTTTTGCGTGCTTGTGTCTCATTTCTGTGTGTGTGTGTCCCAGGTACCGTGGAACCCTGAGGTGGACTTGTGTTGGCACACGCTGATCCGTGGAGCGTCAGACGAGTGTGAACCGGAGTGGTGCGAGTCTGAGGATCCGCTCTTCATCCTCTACACCAGCGGCTCCACGGGCAAACCCAAGGTAGAGTCACCATCTAGGTGGAGCTGATGTTTAGACACGACACTGACGGCGTGTAAGAGGTTTAAAGTTGACCCCCTCCTCTCCGTCCTGCAGGGAGTCCTCCACACGGTCAGTGGCTACATGCTCTACACAGCCACCACCTTCAAGCTGGTGTTCGACCATCAGCCTGACGACGTGTACTGGTGCACCGCCGACATCGGGTGGATCACTGGACATTCGTACATCACATACGGCCCGCTGGCCAACGGGGCCACCAGCGTCCTGGTGAGTGAGCAGGAAATGAGGTCACCAGCGCCAAATCGATCTCTCTTAAAGGCTGTTTCTTAGCCAGAGAGATCAGAGACATTTGTAAATCCAGGAACAGCTGAAGAGAGATTTTCAGCTAAATTTGTGAAGATTTAAAAAAAATACGACTCCTGCTTTAACTCTTTCTTCTGTTTTTATCAGTGTGCTCGCACAAAAGTAGAGGATATCATTGTTTTTGTTCCATATCTTTCTTCTTCTTTTTATTCTTCTCTTTCCTCTGTCCTTTGAGCCCTAATTTGACCGGCTTCAGTGCTCAAAAATTTACCAAAATTGGCACACACCTCACATTTGGCAAAAAATTTGATACAATACAAAAACTGACCCTAAACATACCAAAATGTGCTTTCTAGCGCCACCTAGGCACACTAAAATGGCTCTCAGTAGCAGTTGGAGTGTCGTAGAGAGATCAAACCAATGTCAAAATGTTCATCTCATTGAGACGCACAAATCATACACTGACACCCCTGACCTATCTCAAACAGGAAGTCAGCAATTAACCTTTCAAAATAAAAATGGCTACTTTTTTGGCCTTGAACAAAAACGACCTACTCCTAGGCTGTAAATGGTATCAACTTAAAATTCACTCAGATGACAGAGTGGACCCTGCTTTACAAACGCTATGTATGAATTAGTTGTTACTCAAACAGTTTTTGAATGATGAACCCTCGAAGTCGGTGAACCCCAAAGAAGCCCTTTCAGCTCCCCCTATTAGAATGAATGGGAGAGGAGGATCGGGCTCAACACAAGCTGCAGCAGTTAGGCCTCTACACAAAAGAGTAAAAGTGGTACAGCTTTAAAAATGACATAGATGGATTCCTGACAAAATTTACTGCAAAAATATCTGATTTTTGGAGAAATTTGGTCCAAATTGTAGCATTTATGAGGAGATGTTTCCAAACTTATGTCAGTTTCACTCCTGAGAGGGCAGCAGTTGGTGATGATGTCACAATGATTGAGAGTTCCGTGCAGCTGGTCATGTGACTCACTGAAGGCGGGAAAATGGAATGTGTAACACACATTATAAAGGGATGAAACCTCGACAGTGGAGGTGAAACCAGCATGGGGGACAGGCGACAGAATGAAGACCCAACCAACGCTGCTTCCAGCTTTAATTTCATCCTTTCTCTCTGTGTCTCAGTTCGAGGGCCTGCCCACTTACCCTGACGTCAGCCGCATGTGGGAGATCGTTGACAAATACCACGTGACCAAGTTTTACACGGCTCCCACCGCCATCAGGCTGCTGATGAAGTACGGCAGCGAGCCGGTGCAGAAGTGAGTCCCCTGAGATCACCTCACGGTGGTGCTGTAGTCCTGCAGGTGGTCGGCGTCTGTGGTGAATCCTGACGTCTCCTCTGACTCTCTGCAGGTATAAACGGGAGTCCCTGAAGGTCCTGGGGACGGTGGGCGAGCCCATCAACCCTGAGGCCTGGCAGTGGTACTACAACGTGGTCGGGGAGAAGAGATGTCCCATCGTGGACACCTTCTGGCAGACGGAAACGGTGAGTGCAGATAGTCATGACTTTAAACAAGCTGTGAGTTTGTTTTCTGCAGCAGTTTGATGAAGCAGTGAGCTCAGACTGTGGGCTGTGCTGCCCCCTGCTGGACACACAGTTCCCTCACACCTGATAAAAACAGACTTAAAGCTGAGATTCTGTGTTTCTGCTGCCTCAGGGTGGACACGTGTTGACTCCTCTTCCTGCAGCGACGCCCATGAAGCCAGGATCTGCTGTGAGTGAATGAAACGATCATTTATTAATCAGAAAATGAGGCGGAGTCAGTGTGTGAGGAGCGTGATGAGCTGATCTTTACCTGATGGTTTGTCTTGAAAGATCAGACGGAGCTTTAAGAAAGATGAATTTATCATTTTAAATCATTTCCAGACCTGAACCGTTCTGCTTTCCTCCTCAGACGTTCCCTTTCTTCGGCGTGGTGCCCGCCATACTCAACGAGTCGGGGGAGGAGCTGGAGGGGCCCAGTGAGGGATACCTGGTCAGTCTCCTCCTCCTCCTCTTTTTTTTGTCCATCTTCTTCCTCCACTTCTTCTTCTTCTGTGTTATCTATTCCAGCTGTCTGTTTCCTCCCTCTCATCATCTGCTCCTCTTCTTCCTCAGCTTCTTGTTTTTCTCCTCCCACTTTCTTATCTTCTCCTTTCTCATCCTGTACTCCTCCTCCTCCTCCTTTTTTTCTTCTTCCCCTTTTTTCTTTTTCTCTTTTTTCTTTTTCTCCTTTTTCTTTTTCTTCTTCTTATTTTTCTTTTTCTTCTTCTTTTACTTTTTTGTTTCTTTTTTTTCCTTCTTTTTCTTCTACTTTTTTTCTTCTTTTTCTTCTTTTTATTTTCTTCTTCTTTTCTTTTTAATTTTCTTCTTTTTGTTTTTCCTTTGCTTATTTCTTCTTTTTCTTTTTTGTCTACTTTTTCTTCTTTTACATTTTCTTGTTTTTCTTTTTATTCTCCTTTTTCTCCTTATTCTTTTTCTTCTTATACTTTTTCTTTTTCATTTCTTCTTTTTCTTTTTCTCCTTCTTCTTCATCCTCCCTTTTTTCTCTTTCTCTTCCTTTCTTTTTTCTTCATCTTTTTCGTCCTGCTCTCTCTTTCTTCTTTTTTTTCTATCATTGTTTACCTTCTTTTTCTTCTCTTTCATCTTGTCCTTCTTCCTCTTCTTCAGTATCTTCTTCCTTTTCTCTTCCTCCTTCATCATCCTCTGCATCTTTAATCTTTTCCTTTTTCATATTTTTTCATCCTGCTTTTCATCATCTTCCAGTTCCTTTCTTCTTCTGCTTCTTCTTCTTCTTTTTTTCCTCTTCTTCTTCTTTCACATCTTCTTCATCTTCTATTCTATTTTCTTCTGTCCCTTTTCTCCTTCTGAGTCAAATCCTCCTTATCTTCTTCTCCTCTTTCCTTATTATCTTCTTCTACTTTTTCTCCTTTTCATTTTGTACTCCATCCTCCCTCTTTCCTTCAGTCATCTCCTTTTCTCATTCTTTACCTTGTCTCTTCTTCTTTCCTAATTTTTTTACTTTTTATCTTTTTCCCGCTCTCTTTATCGTTGTTCCTCCTCTCCTCTTTCTCCCGTTTCCGTTTCTTCGTTTGATTCCTGTTCTCTAAATTATCATGAACTGAACTTTAACTTCTTCCTGAAATGTTGTAAACTTTTATTCGTCATTTCTTGCTCGTGTTGATCTTTCTTCTTCTTCTTCTTCTTCCTCTGCGTCAGGTGTTCAAGCAGCCGTGGCCCGGCGTGATGAGGACGGTCTACGGAAACCACCAGAGGTTTGAGACCGTCTACTTCAAGAAGTTCCCAGGATACTACGTCACAGGAGACGGTGAGAGACGGGAACTCTTTCTTTGCTCGCTGTCTCCCTCTTGTGTCTGTTTTTTTGTACTGCAGCCTCCTCCTGTTTTCTTTTTCTTTAAATTTCTTTCACTTCTTCATCCTGAAACTGTGCGTACTGAAACAGCAGAGGCTCAAACGTTGTTTCCTGTGGTAAATTTCAGGCTGCCGCAGAGATAAGGACGGTTACTACTGGATCACAGGGAGGATAGACGACATGCTCAACGTCTCAGGTGAGGCTGAAGCTGCTGATGAACTGAGCAGATGTAAACCCTGCGGTCTGTTAACCCCTTCACTCCCCTGCAGGTCACCTGCTGAGCACCGCCGAGGTGGAGTCCGCTCTGGTGGAGCATGAAGCCGTAGCTGAAGCCGCCGTGGTCGGCAGACCTCACCCCGTCAAAGGAGAGAGCCTGTACTGCTTCGTGACGCTCACAGATGGCGTGACGTACAACCGCACGCTGGAGGCAGAGCTCAAAAAACAAGGTGAGAAAACGCCGCTGAGGAAAAGACAACCAGGATGACGAGCAAAGCACCATCCAGCTTAATGCAAAAATTTCATCAGAAGATGGCACAAAAGAGTCTCAACCAGGTGTCTGTTATCATTTTTTATTTTATTTTTGAAATTTCAGAATTGTTTGACATTTTTGCAAATTTTTAAAAACTTAAAATCTTTTTCACTTTTGAATTTTTTTTTTTTCTTATTTGTCAATTTTTTTTTATTTTTTTTTTATCGTTGCAAATTTTTAAAATGTAAATTCTTTTGCAAATTTTTTAATTATTTTTTTCTAATTTGTAATATTTTTTAAAATGTTTTTTTAATTGTTGCTCATTTTTAAGTTATTTTTTTATTTGTAAATTGTTTTAAATGTCTTTTTTTTTAATTGTTGCAAATTTTTTTAAAAATAAAATCTTTTGCAAGTTTTTAAATACATTTTTTCTTATGTATGAGATTTTTGAAACTTTGTGTTTTTTAAATTGTTAAAAAAAAACTGAAGAATCGGAATCTTTTGCAATTTTTTTATTTATTTTTTCTTATTTGTCAAATTTTTGAATTTTGAAATTTTTACATTTTTTTTGCAAACTCATGAAATAACAATTTTTGCAGATTATTTTATTTCAATTTTTATTTTTTTGGAAATTTTTGAAAAGTCACTCTTTTTGGACTACTTTGCAACTTTTTGAATTATTTACAAGTTTTTGAATTTTCTAAATTTTGTAATTTTAAGCAAATTAATTAAAAAATAAAAACCTCAGACATCACATGTACAGTTTTGTAAAGGTGAACAGCTTCTACTTTAGATAACTGGTTTCTCTTTTCTGTCTTCAGTTCGGGAGAAGATCGGTGCCATTGCCACACCAGACTACATCCAGGATGCTCCAGGTCTCCCTAAGACCCGATCTGGTAAAGTTTTTCTGAGGTTTAAATGATGATGATGATGTGGTTTAGCTCGTTGTGGTTTCAGTCGATCGTCACATCTTCCCTCCGCGCTCTCTGCAGGTAAGATCATGCGACGTCTGCTCCGTAAAATCGCCTGCGACGAGCGAGACCTCGGCGACATCTCCACGCTGGCCGACTCCTCGGTCATCGAGCAGCTCTTCCAGAACAGATGCTGCACCGCCGTCTGAGCGTGACCCGGATCCTCGCCATGAGCCGCCAAATGCAGCCGCACACGTGTGGCCATGAACCCAGCCAGGGAGGAGGAGGAGGAGGAGGAGGAGGAGGAGGAGGAAACAACATGAACTTGGTCTTGTGTATGAAGCAATCTTTAGCTCCTGAGTATATGATGTGTGCAGCAGGTAGAGACACACCTGTCCTCCTCGTCACAGCTGACACAGTCACCGTCACCTGGTGATGATGTGTAAAGGAGGAGCCAGAGGTTGTTTCAGAGGAAGACCATCCTGTGAGCAGGAAACAGGATCAGGTAACACGTCAGCCAGCTTCACTCCAGGGTTCAAATACTCCTCAGCTCCACCTGCTCCTTCAAGAAAAAGTTTTTTTAAATATTAATTTAGGTTTTGAACGTGGAAAAAACTTTTAAATCTCTCTAATAGATCCATCAGACTTTCATACTTTCAGAACAGACGTGTTTTTCTTCACTTTCTTCTGCCGTGAGTTTCTTTGATTCATGTGAGGCAAAGAAAACTGCAGTTCCTCAAGTGTCCACTAGAGGCTGTCCCAAAAAGCCAAAGAATCCCCATTAGATCTCATGTTCCTCGTGTCCACATTTATTAAAAACCATCTCTGTGTTTCAAAAAGTCTTTAAAAACCAATCAGTGTCGTCACAGAGACGCCCACTCTGTCAGTGGAGTCTGATGGGTCTCTCCAGAAAAACACAAAACCTGTCCCCCTTCTCTAGAAAACCCCTGAGAGTCCGGGTACAGAGCTGTTGAAGCCCACCTGGACCTGGAGCTGAGTGAGGTGTTACCTGTACCTGTCGATAACAAACCGAGCTGTCTCCTCCTCACTCGTTGCCATAGTACTGTTATGTACACTGATGATTCGCTAAACCCGAGAAAACGTAACTCTACGTCTGATTTCCTGTATTTTTTTAAAAACGTGTTTGTTTTGTTTTTATTCTGTGTGAATCGTGACGCAGGACTCTTTGGGTGTGTGTGTGTCTGTGGGCTTCTTCCTCCTGTTTTTCTCAGATTGAAACAGAAGAGTGTGTGTGTGTGTGTGTGAGTGAGTGAGTGTGTGAGAGACTCGCTTGATGTAGCTCAGGACACCAAACAGTCAGCTCCTCTCACGTAAACTCTCGCCAAAAAAAACTTCACGATTAAAAAAGGGAAAAGTGTGTCATGAATTTCATCGGTTGTTTTAACCTCCTCTGATCGTAAATGTGTGTCCTTAAGTTTGGGTATGATCTGAAATTAGTCACATGATCAGGAAACTCTGGCTCATTATGGGACTACAAACAGGAAGTTAAAGCTCGCTTAAGGCAAGCATTTGTAGTGTCTTTAAAGAGGGGGTGTTGTGGTTTTTTTTTTACATGTCTTTATTCTGTCCCTCTGGTGTCTCCGTAGAATCTTTTCATGATTTACAGCTCATAAAAATCTCTATTGTTCTCACACTGGTGTTTTAAAAAGCCATAATTTCAATTGAAACATGAAATGTCTTGAAGGCCTACTTCTCTCTAATTGGCCAGCCCTTTGGAGGCCTGTTGGGGGCGGAGCTACTGGCAGACCTTAGTGTTTAAGGCCCAGTCATGTGGTGACGTCATCATGAAATCTTGGGACGATCTTGTGGAAATCTCGCCATTTTCAAAGCTTTTTGATCAGTTTACGAACGGATTCAGGGATTTCAGCAACATCTGAACAAGTAGCGGTTTGAAAATCTGCACACGCTCAATGTGAAGAATCGTTACATCATTACTTAAAATTCATGTTCATAATATGGGAAAACACAATATCTCCTATTTTTTGTTTTAAGAACATTCTTTTTTTTCTTTTCTTTAAAATACAGATACTATATATATATATATATATATATATATATATATATATATATATATATATATATATATATATATATATATATATATATATATATATATATATATATATATACACACACACACACACACATTTAAAAAAAAAATTAAAAAAAATAATAAAAATTAAAAATTAAAATAGTAAAATAAATTAACACATAAATAAAAAATAAAACAAATTAAAAACATACATATACACACACATTTTAACAAATAAAAGACTGATAATAAAAATGATAATATAAAATCATAAATAAAAAAAAAAAAACAGAATACCCCCTCTTTAATCTTAATTTTGTGAAGCTAGAAGCAAGAAAACAGAGTGTTCTGCTCTTCAGTTGTTTAATGCTTCATAGAAACCCAAACACCAGGAGTTCCTCTGGTGATTTTCTTGCTGAAAGCCTAAAATAATGACACTCCAGGTCACTGAGCGTGCTCACAACCAGCAGTAGTAAAAACATAGACAGATCCTAAAGTCTAATTGAAGTGTTTGTGAAACTTTGTGAACGTAGTTAAATCCTGTTAAATGTTGGGTTTAGTAGACTTTATCAGACTCACCTTGAGAGTTTGATCATGAGTAACCATTTCCAATCAGAACAAGCCCCGCCCCCTGCTCCTCTGACTCGTCAGGTGTCTCTGAAACGTGAGAATGGTTTAAATTAAAGCATCGTATAGATCTCATCAGCTTTTCTGTCTTTGTATTAAGTTTTTTTGATTTCCTGTTGCTGTCTGTGTCTCAACGTGCCAACCTAGTCACAGCTGGGTGTGTAAAGCTAATAATGTAACATTATGTTAAGAAAAAGTGCAGCTGCTTTTTTTTTTGTTTCAGGAGCGTTTTGTCTGATTATGAACTCGGGTGAAGGAAAGAGATTTTTGCTGTTTCTCTTTTATTTTTGTCCTTTTGTGTTTTCATTTCCCAGTTTGTGTCAAAATGTATGCAAAGACAGTAAAAATACAAGACTACTGCCTCTCTTCCTGTCTCTGGCTCTCTGTTGTCTCAAATGTTTTATTATCACATTCACGTCATGTCCAAACCTGCTCAGCTGTTTGACAATGCTGAAGACACTTCAACCTTTAATTTCACTGCAGATCTGTTAAAAATGCTCAGTCTGATCTCATAGAGGATGTTTAACTGAACGGGGAGCCGAAGGAAGACGACGATAACTCACAGCACCCTTTCTCTAATTGGACAGAATAACATGAAGCTTTGCACTGAGCTCAGGTTCGACCTGTTTCCTCTGATCCTCCTCGAGATGTTCCTGCAGCTTCGTTAGAGTCCACCTGGGATCGAATCTGTTGATTGGACCTGGTGTGGGAAAGCACACACCTGTCTTCATCAGGTCCCACAGGTGACAGAGCAGTCAGAGCGCAACCTAAGCATGAAGTCAGAGGAGCTGTCTGTAGACCTCAGAGACACGATGGTCTCCAGGCACTAATCTGGGGAAGGGTGGACTCCATCATCTGTGAATGGAAGAAGCCCAGAACCACCAGGACTTTTCTAGAGCTGGACCCCGTCTAAACGAAGGGATCAGGGGGGAAGGGTCTTAGTCTGGGAGGAGACCAAGAACCTGATGGTCTTTCTGTCAGAGCTTCAGAGGTCGTCTGTGGAGAGAGGCCAGAGGAAGCCACTCCTCTGTAAAAGGCTCATGGCAGCCCACCTGGAGTCTGCCTACAGGTCCCTGAAGGACTCTCAGACCATGAGGAAGAAAATCCTCTGCTCTGATTGGACGAAGATTGAACTCTTTGGCGTGAACACCAGGTGTCATGTTTGGAAGAAACAAAGCACCGCTCATCGAAAGACGAATGCAGAAATGTACAGAGACATCCTGGATGAAAACCTGCTCCAGAGCACGTTGGACCTCGGACTGGGGCCCTGGTTGATCTTTCAGCAGGACATCGACCCTAAGACCACAGCGAAGATATCAAAGGAGGGGCTTCAGGACGACCCTGAGAAGGTCCAGCCAAGAGGTGAGCCAAGCTTGAGGGATCCTTTACAAACAGGCTAGAGGCTGTACCTGCTACTACCTGTGCCATCAATACAGTACAGAACAAAGACTGTAAATACTTGTGTACATGTGATGTTCTAGTGTTATATTAAGGTCCTCACATAGGGACGAGAACACTACTCTTTCTGCTCCATTTCTTTCTTCCTCTTCTTATCTAACCTCTTAAATGTGCTCAAAAACTCACTAAAATTGACACACAACAAAACATACAAAAACTGACATATAACATATAAAAATGTGCTCTCTGGCGCCACCTAGGCACACTAAAATGGCTCTCAGTGGCAGTAGGAATGTTGTAGAGAGATCAAACCAATGTCAAAATGTTTGTCTCACTGAGATGCACAAATCATACATTGACACCCCTGACCTATCTCAAACAGGAAGCTGGCAATTTGTCTTTCAAAATAAAACGAAGCCACATTCTTGGGCCTTCTGCAAAAATGATCTTCTCCTAGGCCATAAATGGTATCAGCTTGAAATTTGCTCAGATGACAGAGTGGACCCTGCTTTACAAACGCTGTGTATGAATTTGTTGTTTCTCAAACAGTTTTTGAATGACGAGCCCTCAAAGTTGGTGGACCCCTGAGAAGCTGTTTCAGCTCCCTCTATTACAATGAATGGGAGAGGAGGATCCAGCTCCACACAAGCTGCGGCATTTGGGCCTCTAAACAAAAAAGTAAAAGTAATACAGCTTTACAAATGACATGGATGGTTTCCTGGCAAAATTTACTACAAAAATATCTCATTTTTTGAGAGAAATGGTCAAAATTGTGGCATCTATGAGGAGATGTTTCCAAAACCTAAGTCATTTTTGCTCCTGAGAGGGCTACAGTTGGTGATGATGTCACTCAATGAAGGCGGGAAAATTTAATTTGTATCACACACACATTATAAGGGGATGAAACCTTGACAGTGGAGTTGTAACCGACATAAGAGACAGGGGACAAAGTTTTGCTAAGTAATTAGCAAAATTTTCATTCAACTTCTTTTCACGTTGCCGTTATGAGGTGTTGTGTGTAGAGTTTTGAGGGAAGAGTTCAATTTCCAGTTTATTCCATTTCGTAATGAGGCTGTAATGTAACAACGTAGGGAAGGTGAAGCTCCGCACACACGTCCCTGTACGTCTGGACTGTGTTGAGCACATTCCTGCTTCCCTGAACTAACGTCTTCCACCAAGGAAGGAGCTTGCGTGAAGTGGAAACAGAAATCAAGGCAACAAGAGCTCAGAAAAACTTTTAATGAAGTTATTTTTTTTCCTTTTCTTTTCATACCAAGATGTTGTAACTCCTGAAGAATCTCATCACATATTTTTTGTTTTAACTGACAAAACAATCATGATCATCTGGAAAGGATATAAAATGACATTTCCCCGCTGAAGGAATGAAGTTGTCACATTCAGGAAGAAGAATCTGAAGAGGTTTATTCATGCTGTTGACGTTGATTGGTTTGGACTTTGAAGCCCGACAGGAGAGAGAAGGAGGAAGTCGAGGTTTGATTTCAGCCTATTGAGGAGTTATCTGCGCGTCCTTGGCACAAACATACGGGCGAGAGTAGTAACACCTGCTGTCGAGCCAGAAGGTTCCTGTGGAGAGGGATTAAAACCAGAGCATGAACAAACTCTTTGACAAGTTACTCTTCAGCTGTTGTAAAATGTCAAAGAATGGTGGTTGAATAAATAAAGTGTTTACCTGACCAGTTCATCTCTATGCAGTCTCCACTGTTGTAGTTGGGTCTCCCTGGGCCCCAGCGCTGATAGTCGAACGGTGTGCCGTCACTCCAAAGCCATGTGTTCTCCTGGGAGGGGGATTCAGTCAAGTTAATAACAGAGCGTGAAAAAGAAACTAACAGGAGGTTAGTTTCTTTTTTCAGTGATGGATTACAAGTTTGAGCCACGCACAGACACCAGAGCAGGTCAAACTCAAGCAATGAATCAATAAGTTCAGAATCTGAGGATGTTACCATGTTAAAATCTGAAGGTATGATGTTAAACTCATATTTCATATTTACAGAAAAGACAAATGAAGACATCCAGAGAACTTAGATCAGAACAGCTCTGAACAGTGGTGTGCAGATTTTTTTAAGCATGCCAGCAGAAAAAAACCCCAAAGAATCCATCTTTTAATTTGGAGTAATTTATCTTAATCTCTGGACAATATTCTCACTCTAATACTACTTTACCCACATCTTGATAATTTTTTTATTTTTATTTTTTTTCATTTTTGTTCATTTTATTCAATTTATTTCATATCTGCTGTATTAATTCAATTGTATTTATTTTAATTCTGTTTATTTCATTTTGACTAATTTCACGTTATTTTAATCAATTTTAAATAAAGTTTGTTTATTTAAATCTATTGCTTTTCTTTACTATGATAATTTGATACTCATTTTTAAACTTTTTTTTAATTATTTTTTTATTAATTTGATGCTGTTTTAATTCTTTTAGTTTTTTAATTTCATTTTATTAATTTGAATATTTTTAAGAAATCATTTTAGCTTATCTTATTTCAGGAATTTTAATTCAATTTTATTTAAAAAAAAATTTTAATAGTTTAAATTTTTCTCATTTTAAATTCCTGAATTTAATTTTTATTTCATTTTTTCCCCTTGTATTTGATTTTTCTCATTATATCTAAATCTTTAATTTTACTGATTTTATTGTGCTCAATAAATCATGTAATACTTCAAGTATTTAATAGGGCTCTTCTGACATATTATCACCTATTGTCTTTTTTCATCCCTAAAACACTTTGAGCTGCATGTGTAAATGTATAAAGGTAAAATATGAACAAAGCAGAGTTTGAGTTTAAGAAAATTTGAAAAAAAAAACCCAAAACATTTATTTTTACCAACTGAAAGCTGGTTTAGCTTCATATTGAAAATATAGAGAAAATCGATCTGTTGGGTTGGTTGGTGAACCCAGAAGCCAGGTAGTCTGTTAAATCCTGAGTGTGTGAGTGTGTGTGTGTGTTTCTCACCTCCACAGAATCACTGCCTCCGATCCAGGTGTGTAGACCCGAGCTGCCGTGCAGTTGTTCGATCCACTTGGAGAGGAACTGGTTTTCCTCAGGGCTGTGGATCGAGGCCAGGTTGCCACCGATCTTGATGCAAGCTCTCTGAAAACGAGGAAATAATGTGAAACAGAGATTTTAGGGGCAAAAATGACGTTATCTCAGAATTATAAGTCGTGCTTCGTCCTGTACCTCTGCGTCAACCCATTTCTTCTGCTGCCGGAAGAAAGTGAAACAACGTTTGTCTAACTGAGTCCAGCTAGGAGGACAAGCAGGAACCACTAACACACACAGAGAGGGAAAAACACACGAGTCTCTCAAGTCCAAACATGAGCTGTATCAAACATTTGTTGACATGATTCAAACCCCGACACAAATCTCAGAGTCACATTTACTCACCGGGCTCCTCAGCCTGGGACATCTAAAACCAAGAAGAGCACATGGTTTCATCAGTTACACACATGTAAAGACACATCCAGCCTGTGTTTGAATGCAGTTTGATTGAGCTCATATCTGTGTGATGGACCAGAGTTCTTACAGCTCCTGCAATGAAGAGTCCACTGGTCAGACTCAGCAAGAAAACCACCTGAAGACTGGAAGCCATCTGTGGAGACATTTAATCCATATCACATTTTACATTTCAATCAATCAATCTGATTTTCTGCAGCAAGAGTTTGTCAGTGAAGCTAAAAGAAGAATCAGGAGTCAGTCAATGAGATGTTACCTTAGCCGTAGTGAAGACAGGCAGAGTGAGCAACGACTGATGTCCTGACGCTCTGAGTCAGTGGTTTTATAGCCGACTTCACTTTTGGCACCAGAATCTGAAACATGTCGTCCTCAGGTTTGGTTTATAACACGGGAACTTCCCAGGTGAGACGATGAGGAAAGAAACTGAAAATTAAGTCAAAAGGTATTTCAGGGTTTTCCTGTTTTGGTTAGATGGAGGAGAGGTCATGAGTGTTTGTCGTCACCGGCTTAGATTTGCCACTAAATGTAAAATGGGATTGTTAAAGCTGGTTTATCAAAGTCAAAGGGTTGAGATCAGTTTCCTTTTTCTCTCTCTGCTCTCCTTTTCAGACCCAAACACTCAAAGGAAAGATCTGACTCAGCACAGTCAGCTGAAATCAAATATCTAGAAGATTTCTTCAATTTTTCTTGTTAACTTGGAGGAAGTGGAAGAAATAATCCAGCATCACTGGATTATTCTAAATCGTATGAAACTGGGTACCTCAGGGTTCAGTTCTGGGACCGTTACTGTTTACCATTAATACCAATGTTCCAAATGTGAACTTTCCCTTCTATGCAGATGATACTTTAATTTACTGATCTGTTCCAATGCAGCGCCACGCTTTGTGTCATTTACAGGATGCTCTAAATACTGTTCAAGTCATGTGTAGACAAAAACTAATCTTTTCTAATTTAACTCAAAGACTGAACGGCAGAACTTGCCTTCTTTGATTTAGCCTTAAGGTGATTGGGCTTGTCCCATATTGTTAATATTGAAGGTCTTTAATTGATGATACCCAGTCTATCAAGCTTCACATTCAGCAGCTTGTTAAAAAGCTGTGATTGTGTCAAAATACTCGTTGCTGCATCTTTCTTGCCCCTGATTGGTTGATCTTCATACACCCTCACTCTCTAAACACTGTATACCATGGCGGTTGATTCCCCAGTTGGTTGGCCTGCCCTGACTAATCACAGACAAAATTAATAGCAAGTCCCTATCAAATAATCTGTTTCCAATTTGCTTCCTATTTTCCTCTGTAATTTTATCAAGTTAAGAAATGCTGAAACGTCCAGTCTTCATTCTGTCTCTCTTTTACAAACCTGTTTTTTACTGTCTGTTCCTCAAGTACATCTGGAGATGGGAAAAAAAGTAATGATGATTATGATAATGATGATAACAATGATAGGAACACTAATTATAATAATGGTAATAATATTGATAATGATGATGATAATGATGATGAGAATGAGAATAATAATGATAAAGATAAAAATGATAATGGTGATATTAATGATTATAATAATAAAAATGATAATCATTATAACAATGATGATGGTGGTAATGATAATGATAATGGTTATATTAATAAAAATGAAAATAATGATAATAATAATGATAATATTGATGAGGATAATGATGATAACAATGATAGGAACACTAATAATAATAATGGTAATAATATTGATAATGATGATGATAATGATGATGAGAATGAGAATAATAATGATAAAGATAAAAATGATAATGGTGGTATTGATGATTATGATAATGAAAATGATAATGATGATAACAATGATGATGGTGGTAATGATAATGATAATGTTATAATAATAAAAATGAAAATAATGATAATAATAATGATAATATTGATGAGGATAATGATGATAATGATGTAATGATGATGGTGAAAGTGATAATTATTACAATGATAATGATATTGATGAAAATGGTAATGATGATGATCACAGTGATAATGAAAATGTTGATGATAATAATGATGACAGTGATGAAGGTGGTGATAATTATGAAGTTGATGATAATGATAATGATGGTGATAATATTAATGATAATGATGATGAGAAAGAAGTCAATAATGACTATGATAGTAATGTTAATGATAAGAATGGTAATGATGATGATGAGAATGATCACGATGGTGATAATGATAAATACGATGATAATGATGAGAAATAATGACAGCGATGATTATAATGGTAATCATTATAATAATGAAGTTTATAATAATGATGACTATAATGATGATAATGATAATGACTGTCTTTAAAAAGCCAATTAGCCAGAGTCGGTCAGGTCCACGGCAGTAGGCCATTTACGCCAACAATCCAGAGAAACTTCCACATTAACTCAGAGACTCTCAGAGGGATGTTTGGTTATATCTTTAATGGGCAGAGTGCATGAAGTGGACATGTGAGGGCATAATGTCTCTGCACACAGCCCATGTATGCTCCAGGTCAAATATGGATCTGGGTCCAGGTGGAGCTTTCTGCTCATGCTCTGTGTTTGTCTGTATTTCAGCACAGTTCTATAAAGCTTATAATTACAGGCACAGCAGAGCAGCGCTGCAGTGCCAACTGTGGGGGCAGTGTTGCTATTTCTCCTGATTCATAGGTCTAGTGAGACACATGGAGGAAATAATGCGAATTTTTACTTGGCGGTCTCACCGACCACAGACGTATGTGAGCAGTAACAATGTTTGAAAAGGACTTAGAGGGAGTATAAATAGACTCTTATCCCCCAGAGCTCTATTGACAAGTAAAGCTGAGTATCATCGACATGGCAGTGAAAGTTCATGGAGCGTTTCCACATTATGGTGTCAAGAGGAAGCGTAAAAAAGATGAAAAGAATCGGTCCGAGTACTGAACCTTGAGGAACTCCACACTGCGCCCTGGTGTGCAGAGAAGATACGCTGTTCACAAATACCAAGAAGTCTCTAATCAACAGGTGACCACTACAAAAGTAGATCCCTGGTCTCAGGGCAGTCTCAGTGCTACAGTGGGCTCTGAACCATGACCAGAAGAGCTCACAGAAACTGTTGCTATGAAGAAACTCACACAGCCGACTCCAACAACTTTCTCCAAGAAATAAAAGAGAAGTTTGATATCTGTAGTTGAGCAAAGAGCCTGAATCAAGCGTAGGCTTTTTAAGAAGATTAAAGGGAGGAAGTATCAGTATTATTCTGTCTACAGGCTGCTCTGGCTGTTGTCAAAGTGAGATGCTTCACCTCAACGAGAGTAAAAAACACAATTCTCCAAATACTTGAGAAGAGGAAGCTCAGACGGATGAAAGACGATATGTTTTTAGATCAGAAGTTCAGAGAAGGAACTTTTTTTGACCCTTTTTTCTTTCACTTCCTGTACCTAAAATACGTCGGCATCTGTGGAATTACGGACATGAAATGAAGCATGTTGAACATGATAGCAGTAAAACATAAAACCTTACAGTTTTAAGAAATGAGCTCAGGATAAAAGGTGTGTTATTGTTTTTCTGCTCTCACTCACTACCCTGGAACATAACTTTTTAAAGTTTGCAGTCACACACGCTCGGCCTCCTGCAGGGTTTGGATTTCTCCTTTCTGAGGAACATAAATAAGAGATGTTGTTTGATAAAGAGATTAAGGAGCAAAGTGTACACATGTCAGATGTGTAGCTTTGACTGCTGGAGATGAAACCTGGAGGATGGCGCGTCAGTGTTTGTTTTAGATCTGATAGGAACGTATGTACACCCAGAACACACACACACATCATTCAGAGCAGACGAGGTGATCCTGTCAAAATAAGCAGCTGGTTGTTTCAGTCCAGGTTATCTGGTGCCAACTCAGATATCTGATATGTCCTGTAAGCCCGGATACGTTCAGCCTCCTTCAAACAAAACCTCTGCTCCATCATCTGAACCGCTTTCTCCTTTAGACCAGCAGGGAGCCTGTCCCATGGGTACAGGTCGCCAGGTGACCACAGGGAAAGCTGTGACAACTCGACCAAGGGTAGAAGTCAAGCCCCTGGAAACGGGGCACATTTATCCCTTTTCTATCTCACAGACTAACGTTAGTGTTGTTGTATTGTAGTTATAATGCCGACTCATTCCAGTAGATGGCGGTAATTTACCAAAACCTGTCACTTGTATTGATAAACAGCTTCGTGCATTGTGGGGAACAGTATGCCAGGTGGACTGGTCCGTTGAACACTGGGAAATTTTCCTGGATCAGTAGGACATCCGGGGACTTTTAGCATACTGCAGATTTTGCAAGTTTTCGCAAACTGACTACTACAGACTGAATTTCAGCCAAAATAGTAGGAACTGCTGGTGTAGTATGTGGTTTGGAAAACAGCCTCTGTCTCTGTCAGCTCCCGGTGTTCCAGTTTAAAGAGTGACCCTGTAAACTAGGGACCTTCAGTTGAACCTGTCAGTGGAGATCCAGGTTACAGAAGCTGTCGCAGAGGGAGTCCTATACATATATATATATATATATATATATATATATATATATATATATATATATATATATATATATATATATATATATATATATATATATACACATATATACATATATATACATACATATAATTATTATTTTATGTTTATATATATATCTATATTACTGAATGTGTATGGAAAAAGTCAGGTATACTTTATTCTCTGAAGTAATCCATTTAAACCTTTATTTATTTATCTTCATTATTCTTAATGTATAGTTGAATTTAAAATCCAGGTTTCCAGTGTTATGGATGCTGATCTCGAGATGATTGTACAGTTTTAATCGCCGTCTGCAGAGCCTCCAGTCCTGACTCAGTGTTTGTATAATGACTTAATATCATGTTTGCTTTAACTGCTGAAGCATCCAGCCATCACACCAGCTCCATAATCTGTTTTTCTGTGGAAGCTAATCCTAAATTTATCAAAACAGTCACCACCCTCTTTCTGCAGGTCATGTGTTAAAACCAGTGTACAAAAGAAATCATCTGTTTTCCTTTACATTGTTAAAGAAACAATCAAACATTTACCAAAGGCTGTGGCTTCATCTTAAATGATTTGGCTGTGATCATCTGTTTGAAGT
Source organism: Halichoeres trimaculatus (assembly GCF_033239565.1). Taxonomy (NCBI): domain Eukaryota; kingdom Metazoa; phylum Chordata; class Actinopteri; order Labriformes; family Labridae; genus Halichoeres; species Halichoeres trimaculatus. Next base: position 1,710,667 of record NW_027437189.1, read on the forward strand.
CACTCAAATTAACGAAGCAGAGCAGGTTGAAGGTATTCAAACCCTGAGTCTTGGCTGCTGAGACATCCTGATATCTCCTTCTATAACCTCCAAGGTAAAGCGTTACACAGAGAGCTTCATAAACACCACAGAAACACGTCTCTGTCTGTTCTTTGTGCCAACTGTTGGTGTCTGAACGTCTGCACAGATGGCTGCTGGTCTCCAGGTGATTGTCCTCTGTCTGATCAGTGGATTGTGGATCGCTGGACGCGTGAGTAGCTTTTCAAACTTCTCCAAAGCTGTTTTAAAAATGGTTAACAATTTACTCTTTACCTGAACCACCTTCAAACACAGCCGGCGAGGAAACTTTAGTGGTTTTTAAATGCCTCACATCATCTGATATCATTCACATTTCAGCTGGGGATGCAAATTAAAACGGTTTTCCATCTTTGATATTTTGGAAATGTTAACAGTCAAAGATTGATGACTAGTTTGAAAAGACATTTCCAAACTTCTTCAGTGTCACAACTGGAGGTTGGGTCCACTCTACGCAACCCCAAAAGATTCATAATTAAATAAATAAAAACAAAAATTTCAAAATAATACCATTTTGATAAATTACAGACAAAAATGGTAAAATAAGGCAATAATAATAATAATAATAATAATAATAATAATAATAATAATAATAATAATAGTAATTTTTTTAATTATTGTTTAATATCAAATTAAGTCAAGTCATTCTGATTAAGAAACAACATTATGAAATGAAAACTGACTTTGTAAAAAAATATATTTTTAATTCATAAAAGCTTAGAAAATCAATCAAAAGTCATTATTTTAAGATGAATAAAATTGTTAAAATAATCATTTTGAAATATTTTATTATAATAATGTGATATATATATATATATATATATATATATATATATATATATATATATATATATATATATATATATATATATATATATATATATATATATATATATATATATATATATATATATATATATATATATTATTTTAAATCTTTTGCAGCTCATACCACTTTACCCCCAAAATAGTGACTTTTTTTAATTAAACTTGAGGTTATTTAATACTTTCCATATCATCAGTCTTTCTTCTACCTTTTACTTCAGACTCCAGTCTTTACTCTTCACTCAGTTCGCCACAAACAGTAAGGAACTTTATGGAAAAAACAGTAAATTCTGCTGAAAGACCAACTCATTATTCATTTCAGCAGCTGTTACTGATGTACAATGTCATGACTTTTTAGTTTTGGGTAACCTTCCCTTTTTTTTTAAACCTCCATTTCAACACTTACTTCATACCAACTCAAGCTTTTCATTGGACTCGAACTTAAGTATTATAACTGGATGACCAGTAGGGGGCAGATTAACCAGACTACCCGCAGCCTGTTTGGCAGATAGACGTGTCTGTGACAGTTTATACCTGAACAGACCACTGATCTAAAATAAAACCTGATCCTCCAGAGCTCAGAGAGCTGTTACCATGATCTGATGTCTGTTTCTCCTTCCACAGGGGGAGTGTGCTTCACCAAAAGGTCGGTGGTTTTAATGTTTCTTCAGACGTAAAGAGACTAAAGATGTGCTTCAGATTCTCAGGCGTGCTCATTCTGACCCTTCCTCTTCATGTTTGATGTTTCTAGATGATTGCTCTGATCCCTGCCCTCCTCAGTGGTCTCCCTTCAACTCTCGCTGTTACCGGTACGAGTCAGGTCAGAAGGCCTGGGCGGATGCTGAGGTACAAACCACAAAAACTGCAGGTGTGATATCCATGCCGTCAGAAATAATCAGAGACAACTGGAGGGAGTGAAAACAGAGACGGTTGAAACCAGGCTGTTTGAAAAGATGGACACCGTGACCACTCCTTGAATCTGTCTCCTCTTTGTAAACAGGATGTGGGCAAAACTACTACTACTACTACTACTACTACTACTCTACCACTACTTCTTCATATCACTTAATGTCGAGTTAAGTTTTAAATCCTCAGAGGAGCAGGTGCAGACAGTGTAAACTGTTTATTTAACAACTTTTCACAGCCCTCAAGTGACTTAAAAGGTAATAACAACTGTTCCCAGTCTCTCATGCTGGTGTCACCTCCACTGTCAAGGTTTTATCCCTTTATGATGTGTATGCAAAATAAATGCATTTCCTGCCTTCAGTGAGTCACATGACCAGCTGCACGGAACTCTCAATCAGTGAATGACATCATCACCAACTGCTGCCCTCTCATGAGTGAAATTGACTGACGTTTTAGAAACATCTCATCACAGATGCCACAATTTTGACCAAATCTCTGTAAAAATCAGATATTTTTTTTGTAGTAAATTTAGTCAGGAATCCATCCATGTCATTTTTAAAACTGTACCTCTTTTAATTTTTTGTGTAGAGGCCTAACTGCAGCAGCTTGTGTGGAGCTGGATCCTCCTCTCCCATTCATTCTAATAGGGGGAAATGAAAGGGCTTCTTTGGTGTTCACCGACTTTGAGGGCTCGTCATTCAAAAACTGTTTGAGAAACAACAAATTCATACAGAGCATTTGTAGAGCAGGGTCCACTCTGTCATCTAGGTGAATTTCAAGCCGATACCAGTTATGGCCAAGGAGGAGATAATTTTGAAAAGAGCTCAAAAATTTTGCCAAATTTTATTTTGAAAGGCAAATTGCCAGCTTCCTGTTTGTATTAGGTGAAGGGTGTCAGTGTATGATTTGCACATCTCAATGAGATGAACATTTTGACATTGGTTTGATCTCTCTGCTACATTCCTACTGCCATTGAGAGGTATTTTAGTGTGCCCAGGTGGCGCTAGTGAGCACAGTTTGGTATGTTGGGGGTAAAATTTGTATTGTATTGGATTTTTGGCTGAATGTGAGGTTTGTACCAATTTTGGTAAGACTTTGAGCATGTTTAGGGGGTCAAATTAGAGCAGAGGGAAAAAGAAGAAGTAGAAGAAGAAGAAGAAGAAAAATGAAACGGAGTAAATACTATAGTGTCCACGCCCAACCCTAAAAAACTACTAGCCACAAATCCAGCAACTTTTCTACAGTTTGGAGACTAATGTGAAAGTATGTATTGATCTCTAGCACCTGCTCCGTTTCAACAAAGATAGATAAGTCATTCCCTTCTCTTACAGCATCCATTACAATTACTTGCAAATAGCTTATAATGCAAATTAGGCAATGACGTCATCACTTTTAGTGACTTCTGGGACAGCCAACTTTTCTTACAGAGGAGGTGGAAACACTGGTGTCTATGGCAGGTTTATTGTGCACACACTGCTGCTGAAAACACACCTTGGAGTCCTCCAGCTATGATAAATAGGCCCTCTACTTTTCTCTTGCCCATATAGTTGAAGAGTTACGGTAATGAGAACAGTTATTGCCCATGATTGGATGTTTCCGCGTGTAGATTCCTATTCGTAATACCTTGGACATCACTGTGGAGCTTGTCTTTTCTTCTTCAAAGAGCCGTTTGAAGTTCCATTCTTGAGAAATTAGGGAAACTTAAAGAGTAGAGTTGGAGCGTCAGCATCACCACTTTCTATTCAGTGGTCTAAACCGAGCAGCTTAAAGATAATCAGCCTTAATTCCACATATTAAACAGGTCCCACCTTTGGTAAGCACAAGGCAACAATAGAGCGTGTCCGTCAAACACTGACGGTAGAGTTACAGCTCAGAGGGATTTCTCTCACAGTCTAAACAGCCTCACAGTGAAATGGGTTTGGGTCGGGTAACTGGCTCAGTGATTGTAGTGGTTGTTTCAGGAAGTCCAACAGTCTGTGAGCTCTGTCTTCTTCTTCTTCAGCGTCACTGCACTTTGCTTGGTGGGAATCTGGCTTCAATCCAAAGTGAAGCTGAGTATGACTTCATCAGAGGGGTGGTGTTAAAAGCAGCTGGGAGGCACCAAGAATCATGGGTAGGAGGCTACGACGCTGCAAAGGTGAGTGTTTGGTCCCATACGGATTATTTTCTATGACGGTGTTTGTTTTTGTATTCTCATGGCAGTGTCTGAGGTTTTCATGGCTGTATGCTCATTTGATTTCATTTCTCAGGAGGGTGTGTGGCTGTGGAGCGATGGTTCGCAGTTTGAGTTCAAAAGATGGGGAAAAGGAGAGCCCAACAACCGGTGGTTTGGAGAAGGATGTATGGAGATCAACCTTAAAGGTATGACTGGACTGCAGCTCTGACCTGTGTTTCTCCAGTTTCATTTAGCAGACGCTTTTGTCCAAAGCGACGTACAACAAAAGGGAATTTAAACAGAAGGGAAAACCTCAGTTAGTGCAACAAAGTGCTATAAGTTATTCAGCTGCAGGTGCTGCCATTGAGTGGGAGAATAATTCTTTTCCCAATGTGGTTCAACCTTCAACATATTCAATAATCTATGCGGACAAAGAGGAGAAGGCTCAGATTAAGGTCTAAGTGTTCCCTGAACAGATGAGTCTTCAGACATCTCTTAAAGTAGAAAGGGACTGTGGATCATATAGAGTTAAAGCTGTATTAGGCTTTCTGCACAAACATGACGCATGCTTCCACAGTCTTGTCCGGCAGGTTAAAAATTTTCGTGTGTGCGCTGCGTGGAAATTTTCTGCATGAAAGGGACTAAGCGAGGGGGCATAGGTGCAAAAATGACTTCATTTGTCCGCACGAAGCCATGCAGACCCCGTGGACACGTCAAGCATAAATCAGCCAATTCATTCACCATTTGGGAACCACAGAAGAGAAGAGTCTGGCTAGCGATTCAGAGCCGCGCTGGGCTGGGAGCACCAGGTGTCTTTCACAAGCGGAGTGTAGAGGACCAGAAGGAGGGTAGACCTGGATGAGGGACCCCAGGTAGGCTGGAGCTGTTCTTGTCAATGAGTCAATAAATCAAGCACAGCAGCATTGTTTCCAGGCTCTCATAGCCCCTCTGTTCAGAACGCTCTGATTTAGTGGGCGTGGCCTTCATATGTGAATGAGCCACCGCTGACACCGCCCCGCTCTTCCACGTCACTGAGAGCTCCGAGTGCACAATGTTTAGAAAACAGAGAAGCTCGTTTACCGTAACATTACAGGCTTAAACAACAGGCTAACTGCAGCTAAAGTTAGCATCCTGAAGCTAACACAGAGACAGGGGGGACACTGAGGAAAAGCTCTTCCATCTGCTCCACAGCACACAGCATTTAAAATACTCACATTTCCAGGGTCCCAGGTTTGTTGGAGGATGGTTGGTAACGCGCCTGGATTCAGGACCAGTCTATTGGCTAGCCCTCTGTTGGACTGTCCAAAGTTGGAAAAGCAGTCGGCCGTGAAGTGACTAGCACACACATGCTCAGTTTTACTGAGTGTAGCTGGAACATTTCCTGATAAATGAACTCTAGACACTTAGTCTGTCTTCTTCTGAGATGGGAAGCTTGAGCATGGAGCTATGTGGCTGTTTACAGCCAAAAACAGAGCAGTGATGGCTCTTCAACTTTGGCATTCTCCTCCCGGGGAGGGGGTTCGGGGGTATCTGCTCTGGTGGACCAATCAGGTCAGACTTGCTAGTTTTAGATCAGGATTTTACATTCACAAGCTCTACTAAGAACAGGTTTGGTCATTAAATATCACATTTTGTGGGCTGGGAGGAAAGACAAAGACCCACACATTTCAATAACAGACTTAATTAAGTGATTTTTGCAGAAAATGGGACCTTTAAGTAAAATATGCTCTAGTTTCTGTGTGTTTGTTCTCTTTGTATCCACAGGAAGAGACTTTGTCAATGATGCAAAGTGTAGCCAGGAGCAGCCTTTCATTTGTGCCAAGGATCTATAAGAACCTGCTGCATCCACAGTCAGGATGTCCCAGCCCTCCCAGCTGGATGTCAGGCCTCGATGACATTATCGCTGGAATATAATCCAACAAATGAACCCTCTCTCTAAAAAAATCACTGAAGTTACTGTTTGTTCCTCTTAGTGTTCTGTCTCCTTGTTATCCATTGAACACCAGTGCTCCTCTCTCTGTAATAAAGAGGCATCTCTAAAACTCACACAGCGTGTTTGAAATCACGTTTTATTAATAAGAGTCATATTTACATCATCAGCATCAAAGGTTTACATATAGTTCAAATAAAGTTATCAACCCAGTTTACACTTTGAATATCGCTGGAAAGACAGCAGCCAGCAGAGAGGAGTTGGTGCCCTCTGCTGTCAGAAATAAGAAGTGCAGATGTGAACTTGAAATAGAAGCACCAATCCAGAGGAACCTTTGAGACAAACTCAGAGCCTACAGGAGAGTTTGTTATTTTTTACAGAGGGTTTTGATGGTTAAAGACACTGACACTAAATAAAATCCTGCGTTAACATTTAGTTGAACTAAATCTTCATCCCATCTGTCAATAAAGCCTGCCACCGCTCTACTTCACCTCCTACAACATCAACAGCCCACCAACTTTCCATGCACCTGTGGCTAACCTCAAGTTTTACAGCCCTGGGAAGATAACTACATCTACAAAAAGACTCATCTGGAAGAAAATACAGATTTTAATTCTGTGAGGATGGATTCATTTCACTGACAACGTGCAGGATTAATATACATGACTGATATGTGGAAAAACATTAGCAAACAACAAAAAATTATGGGTTGAGTAATATAATCAAAATGTGTAATTAATTTTAAGTAATCTTTTGAATTTTTTTTTTAATTTTTTAAAATAATTCAATTTTGAATTTTTGAAAAATTCTGCAAATTTTTTAAATTTATTTTTTTCAATTTTGCAAATTAAATTAAAAATTAAATTAAATTATTTTTTTCCGAATTTTTAAAAATGTTTATTTTCAAATTCTTTTGAGATTTTTGCAGTTTTTTTTTATTCAAGCTTTTTTAATTTTTGCAAATTTTTGTGATTTTATTTTTTTAAATATTTTTATCCATTAATTTAATTTGAAATATTTTCACATTTTTGAAACAATTTTTTTTTGCAAATTTTTCTTTTTTAAAAAAATCATTTTTTCTTCTATTTCCCAAATTTGTGTGAAGCTAGCGCCTCTGACTGACGTTCTTTAAGAGCCGTCTCTTCTCTGTGACATTTGTTTTGAGTTTAAAACTTTTACTATCTTGTTTAAAGGTGCTGTGTTTGTCACACCTTCATTCCTCCTATAGCACTTTAGTCAACCTTGGACCTTTTGAGCGTAAACAAACCTGACTTAAGTTTGTCCTCACAGCGTTTCTAAATAAGCCTGAGGATCTGAGCTGACGGCTGATCCTACTGAACTTCATGCTCACCTTAATGCAAATGAGCAAACCGTCAAACACTCAGCTCATTCCTGTGTCTGATCTGAACACTGTGTATTATGACCATGAGCTTAAATAAGCAGAGTCATCAGCGTTAGTAAAACAGCCTCATTTCAGCTCCCGTGGTGAACCCCTGAGCCATCAGAGAGTCAATAAACCCATAGATGTGTGTGTTTGTAGAATATTCTGTGTTTTTCTGGTTTCTGGGCCTGGAGATGTCACTTTTACTACATATTGAGAGAAATGAGCAAACACTGTTTGAATATCGACTTGGTAAACAACCACAGAGAGGATAAAAACACCTCGATGAGCCCCTGCTTCACTTCGTCTGATCATCACGATAAGGTACGGCTTTCACTCGACCTGTCCCTGACTCATCCAGTTTAACTTTCTTTATCTTTAACCCTGGCATATTCATTGTTAAATTAGCCTAAAAAATGCTTATTTATCTTGATGTTTTATCTCCATGCAGATGGAAATGTGTCTGAAACTGATCGCTCTCCTCTGTGTGTCCACTGGACTCTGGATCGGAGCTGATGTGAGTCCACAGGAAACGTCTGTATTTAAATTCAGTTTCTGTTAGAGCTGCATGATGTTTGACGTTATCAGCTTCAAAACAGATGAATTCAGATTCATAAAACTGTAAAAATGAACACTGAAGAGTTTTTCCTTTCTCCACAGGCATGTAAGGACCTTATAGTAGAAGGTGGTGGACAGAAACACACACGTTTGATACTCATTGCACTCTGACTTTGATATGATTTCTTGCTCATCTGTGTGTGTTTCTTTGGCCTGTGTGTGTGTGTGTGTGTGTGTGTGTGTGTGTGTGTGTGTGTGTGTGTGTGTGTGTGTGTGTGTGTGTGTGTGTGTTACAGCCTGTAAAGCCTGCCCTGCTGGATGGACCCAGTTCGAGTCTCACTGTTACCTGTTCCAGCACAGTGCGATGGCCTGGGCTGACGCTGAGGTGTGTGTCACGTCTCTTTCAGTGTGGACGCTGCTCAGTTTGTCCCTCAGCTCCTCGTCCTCACTCCTCCGTCTCTCGTTGTCTCTTTCAGAAACACTGCACCACTCTGGGAGCAAACCTGGTTTCTCTTCACTCCAAAGAGCAGCACGCCTTCCTCCAAAACACTCTGAGGAACATGGCGGGGAAACTGGTCAACATCTGGGTTGGAGGATATGACGCAGTGAAGGTGGGTGTGTTTCAGAAAAAGGTGGGGACACAGTTTGAGTTTTTTTAATGTTCAGCAATGTGTGTCTTTTATGCAGACGTGTAGCCCTCTCTAGTTTAAGTGGGTCAGCCTGGACACATTTGTTTCAAAGAGTTTTCCTTAATGTCCTCAGGGTGGTGCTATTGCTCCTGCTCCTTTAGACTTGTCAGGTGATACACTTTAAAATGACAGAGTCTGTCACTTGTCGAGTATTTGATTGACTGGGAGGACGTGGTTAGTCCATGGTCCAGGGCATGGTTAGGACCTGATGAAGGAGGAAAGCATGAAAAGAGGCTCTGCTGGACTGGCCTCTAAATATATCCAGAGTTTATGCACATTAGGAGAATGAGCTGCTTTGACAAGTGAAATCTTTGGTCTAAAACACCATTAAAAAAATAAAAATAAAAATAAAAAAACTTTTGTGTGTGAACTTCTAGGACAGGGGTCTAAAACCTTTACTATCATAGGAGCCATTTAGCCTCAGCTCAGCTGAATTAAAGTCATTCAGGAGCCACAAAATCTACTTTATCTTCACAAAAGACAAAACAGTGTATAAAGTTCTAAACATAGTAGAAATCTAGTGGATAATTATTTAATTAAGAAGTTTTATGCGTTGATAAAATTGAACATGTTATGTCTTTTTATTTTCAATAGATTGCAAGAAAAAAAATAGAAAAATTTGTAGTGTCATTAATGTCATAAATTTGCAAACGTTATGAATGTCAATAAGTTGCAAATTATTTCCAAAATTTTGAAATTTGTAAAATTTGAAAAAAAATTTAAAAAATGTGCAAAATTTTGCAGAAATTCCCCCAATTTTTGCCCAAATTTTAATAAATTTGCAAAAAAAAGTAATTTCAGACATTTGCCTATTTAAAAAAAAAATGTAAAAATTGTAAGAATTAAAGGGTATATTCAAATAATTTGCAAACATTTCTTTTTTTTTTTTTTTTAATTCAACAAAAATATTGCAAAAATCTTAAAAATTTGGAAAGCTTTATTGCAAGATTTGATGCATTTTTATTTCAACAAAATTTTTACACATGTTTATTTAGTGTCAGCGTCTTTAATCATCAATACCCTCTGTAAGAAAAATAACTATTCTTTATTTCAATAATATTTTTTTAAAGCTACAAGGAGCTACTGCAAAGGAGTCAAAGGGCCACATGAGGGTCCAGAGCCACAGGTTGAACACCCTTGGAGTAGAGCAGGGATCTCAAACTCGTGCTATGGAGGGCCGAGAGGCTGCAGGTTTTCTTTCCAACCAAAACCTCCACTGACTGATTTCACTGATTACTCCCTGCTTTCTGCTTGAAGGTGAAGTAATCAGTGAAATCAGTTGGTGGATTTTTTGGTGGGAAAGAAAACCTGTAGCCTCTTGGCCCTCCATGGCGAGTCTGAGATCCCTGGTCTAGAGTATTTCTGACGTCTGACAATGACAAATAGAGAAATAATACAGGTACCTGCCAAAACCACCAGGCCAGTAGAGGGCAGTAGTTCTCGAGAAAAAGCCATCTAAAGTCTACCAGGAGTACATTTAACCCCAAGAACTTAATTTGGACCCTGGTTCCTACAGTGAAGCTTGTTTCCTCACTAACTGGTTTGTTCTTTGGCATCACAGGAGACACCTGGATACCACGAGTGATGTGAAACAGCACATTTTAAGCACAGTTTGGTGCACATAGACAAATACAAACTAAAAACATGAACTTGGTAAACATGCCTGAAGCTACAGCCCTGCTCAGAGAGAAATTGTCTCTTTCAGGAGGGTGTTTGGCTATGGAGCGACGGCAACCACTTCGACTTCAAAAGCTGGAGCCCCGGAGAGCCCAACGACTACAACAGACAAGAGGACTGCATGGAGATGAACTTCCTGGGTACTGCTCAGATTAACTAAGTTTGTAAGAAAGTGGGGCAGGGTGTACGGTTCTTCCATGGGGTCTTTGAAAGGAGCGGGAATAGAGAGATAAACCAGTTGTTGAACAGGAGCTTGAGATCTGTAACTGGGGGTCTGGATGATATTCCAGCTGGGGTGGCCAAACTGGGGCACTAGGAACCACGTAGGTTTGGTAACTGATCAGTATCTGAGGTCACGAGTTCTTGGTCTGTGTTTCAGTCCCTTTTCTTTTGTCCCACAGGGAGAGACAACATCAACGATAACACCTGTTCAAAGAGCAGGTCTTTCTTCTGCGCTAAGGTTCTGTGAAGCTTCTGCTGAGCCGAGGGCGTCACGTCCGCCATGAAGAAGTCATCTCTAACAGCGAGCTGAGATAAGATGTGACAGACTGTTCAGTTCTTATGTTGAATAAAGTTACATCCTGCTCAGGAGTCTGCCTCTCAGCTGTAGATCCTCATCCCCACCCACCAACACACCACGTCCCTGTGTCCACGTCCCTGGACTGGTCTCCAGTCAGTCACAGGGCTGACACACAGAGTCAGACAACCTTTCACACTCACACACACACAGGCACTTCAGAATCACCAGTTCACCTGAGAAACGTGTTTCTGGTCGGTGAAGAAATGACGTAGGTGAAAATTGAAACAAATGAAATTAATTGTATTATTTGTAGTTCTTTTATGTATATTAATTTAATATATGACCCTTACTGCAGCAAACCACCAGGGGGGTTACTGCAATATTTGAGGTTTTGTATTTGTCAGGATGACAAGGACGACGGAGGATTAGGCCACATTAAAGACAAAAAAATTACAAGATTTATCTCATAAACTTACAAGAATGAAATAATGAGAGTCTAAAGCATAAATATATGTAATTATTCCTAAATTTATGACTTTAATTACATAAAATATAACTTAATCCTCCAAAATTTTTGAATCTATTCCCTTAAATTTACAACTTTATTTTTGTGAATATTTGAATCTATTCTCATAAATTGAGGAATAATAATAATTACTCTACTCATGTAAATTGATGAGTTTTTCCCATGAATTTATGAGTCTATTTTTTTGTAAATCTGAATTTATTCTCGTAAATTGACGACTTTACCCCATATATTTATGAACCTATTTGTGTAATTTTCTGATTTTAATTCCATAATTTTTAGAGTTTAATTTCACAGATTTATGACTTAAACTTAGTAAATTTATTGCTTCATTAATGTAAATTTAAGAGTTTAATCTCATAAATGATGACTATGTTATTGCGAATCTAAAACATTGATTTTGTTTATTTACCACCCTTTTTTTTCAAAAGTGGCTTTCATCCTGGGCCATAGTAAAGTTGTCCTCAGAGTAAATAAATAATTTTAAATGTTGGCAGTTAAAAAGTTGTTTTTCAACACGTGGATTCAGCTGATGAGTGAGTCAGGAACTCTGGTTGTCATGGCAACACATAAACAACCATCACGGACAGTCATCAGAAAGGAAAACATGCCCCTCAGGGTTTATATCCTCTTCCTCCTCCTTCGTCCTCTGACCTCGGCTGACCTTGAGAAGGAGGATGAGCTGCACATGGAGGTGATCGTTAACAGCTCCCCCTGCAGCGCCACCTGTGGGCTGGGTGTGAAAACTCAAACTGTGTGTTTGCTCAGAGACGGGGAGACGGCGATAGAGGAGGATGTTCGGCACAAAAACAAAGCACAGGTATCAGATTACACCTCAGGTGTCTGAGTAGGTTTCTGACAGGCTGAACAGATTTTTATCTCAGGTGTCGGAGGAGTGTCGCGATCGAACGGTGAGGTGTCAGGAGTCGTGGCAGTGCGGACTCAGGACGATGACGGTGACTGCAGGTCAGAGGGTGGAGATCGACTGTGTGGGGGAGGTCATGGAGGCGGTGGGGAGGTTCTCCTGGAGGTGAGGATGGAGATGTTGATGTGGTCAGGTGTAGTTGCAGCTGCCTGCTGATAGGGGGCTGTGTGATATGTTCTGACCTTGCTCAGGGTGTCTTGGCGTGTCGCCCGTGGTGTTATCAGCTCTGATGACTCTCTGTTTGCTCGCTGGGAGGCTCCTCTGCTGGATCGAGTGATTCTGGATCCTGTCGAGGAGAAGGACGCAGGTAAACACACCTGTGTAAATTTAAACAGAGAAATCTTCATCATCTTATTGAACTTTCAGAGTGAGATAAAAACATCAAACAGAGCTGATAATTAAAGTTTTATTTTTTATTTCTTGTGTCATTTTAGGAACTTATCGCTGTGATGTGCAGGACGCCTTCTTCCGCAGGGTGAAGAGGGTTTACTGGGGGGTCAGGGTTTTGCCTTCTGGGATTATGGACCTGAACTATGACCCCTCCTGAATGATACAGAGAAATAAAAATCAGCAGACCCAGACCTAGCTGGTTTTGGAAACTGGGAAATGTCACCTGAAGGCCTCTTTATCCACCTTTAGATGGTTTTGGTGCCAAACACAAGAGCAGAGTTCATGTCTTATTAAATTACATTTAACAGCATTGTTGTTTCTGTGATTTCAGGCTTGTGTTAAATGTAAAAGCATTTCTTTAAAATTTGACTGAATGAAGAAAAAATCCACAAAACTGAGGGTAATTATTGGGGGTCCCTGTGTTGTTATTTAACTCCCTGCCAGCAGGTGTCAGCGCTGCATCTCAAACACACATTGGAAAAGCAGCTTGAGCTCAGTTCAGTCAGTCCCCTGGTAAAAAATTGGCAACACACCAGGAAACAAAAAACATAATCTGTCTTTAAATATTTGATAAGGTTAGGTGATGAAACTATGGACATTTGACAAAAGTTTGTGTGTCTTATTCCTCCAAGTGATTATCCATTATTCATTATTCAGATATTAGTTAGAGGACTATTTTTCATAAAACGTGGAAGTTATTGAAAAAAAGATTAAAATATTTATTAATATTGATTCCAGTATTTGAAAAAAAAAAAAAAAAAGATAAAAAGGACATATTTTACGAAAATTGGTGAATCTTATTTCCCTGATTGAGTATTAGTTACAAATATTTATTAAAGGACAGGGGATCATAAATAAAATGCAAGTTATTGAAAAAATAAAAATAAAAATAAAAATCGTGATGATTTGACGATTTATTTCTTACATAAAAAAGCTTAAACCACAAATATTAGACAAAATTTGATGTGGGACAATACTCAAAGCAAGGGCGGACTTACCATGAGACACACGGGTAAGAGCAGAGAACCGAGATTTCCAGAGGGCCCCGAACGTCTCACAAAACCTGATTAATCACATTTTTTTTTCGATTTTAATGACTTATTATTGCTTTGGTCTTAATTTACGCGCTTGAAATTACCCCAAAATGCATTTCCTTTCATGATGGTTTCGACCGCTCCCCCCTCCGTTCTCATGAGATGAACCATTCCATGCTCCCGCGCATGAACAGGCTTGATTGAAGGAGACGTTAGCGACAACAAAGTTGTTGGCGCAGTTAAAGACGTTTTTGAGAAAAATGGAGAGGAGTTACCCGAGCGGAGCAGAAAAGAGGAGAAAGCGAGATGGGAGTAAAGGATTTTTTTTTATCAGAACTATCGAAGCTGTCAACCTTTTTCACAAAGACACCGAATATACGGACTCAACGCCGGAGAGAGCCAGGCGGCAGCGCTGTCAGTGTCAGCCCAGGAGGATGCAGGAGGATCAGAGACGAAGCGGAGTGACAGGATTGACGCTTTTCATCACTGAAACGTGAGTATAAAAGCGGTCATAACGGTGAACCATATCAAAAGTTGATTTTTTATTTACGGTAAAAGCATTTAGATGAGTCATTCGTTAGAAAACAATCTTCGAGGAGGATTTTAAGGACTTTGTCAAGGCTAGCTCTCAAGCGCGGGAAATATGACCGTTTACTCATATATCAACACTTTTTAGTTGAAGAAGTGAGGCATCGTACCTCCCAAGCAGTTATTATCGTTATTATCATCAAACAAATTGTTGTCAGACCAAATTGTGATTCTCCTTACTAACCCCATGTTCATGAATGAAACTTCATGGGAGCTAATGTACCAAGGGTTTTTAACCCACAGACTTTTCTCTCACGCTTCGGAGAGGCGGGCTTCGGTACGGTTTACTTCATGCACGAGAACAAGCACACGGACGGCGCGTGTAATCCATGACGTATGATCGCCGCGAGCTCATCTCTCCAAAATCGTTTCGTGCAAAGCGGGGGTGTTAGAGGGCTGTGTCGGACTAAAATGACTCACCATAAGCATGGCCGTAACCAGCTATGAGGACCTCGGTAAAAAAATTGCGAGAAATAAAAAAAAAAGAACCCCAATCGGCGCATCAAACATATAAACACAGGGGAGCTTTTATTTTGAAACCACGGCATACAGGAAGTTATCTGATGAAGCCTGTAATCGCAGTGACTTTGAACGCGCTTGACAGGAAGCAGAGAACGACACCGTGAGGTGAGTGACAGATTCTTTATTATTTTACCAACAAGCAGCCCGCTCTAAATGAAGCCAGACCTTTGGGTGGTTTTGACCAACAGGATCTGACAGTGTCTTGTAAACCTTCATGCAGACAGGTCTGTTATTTTGGGTCTGTGCTGATACAGCAGTATATCACTCTTTAGAAAGAGGAGGAGGTCCAAACCCGCGGAATATTTCAGCAGAATTTAATTCATTTCATTTTATCCCATGGTCTGTGTGAATACTGATTCAGACTGGGTTTAAACCTACTTTAAACAGGTGGTTACAGTTTGATGACAGTTTCCCCGATGCCAGTTTAAAGTGCTGGACTGGCATAACCGTCAGGTAACCATGGCAACATACTCAAAGCATACAGTTCAAAAAGTTAACGCTCACTGGTTAAAACACAGTTAATTTTGGAATTTTCTGTGCTGCTTTTATGACAAGAACTGACCGTCTCAGTTTTTTAAAACAGATTGTTTTGTTTACAAAACATGTCAAAAAGGTGAGAGAATCTGCTAAGAGTTTCTGGCTTTTAAACAACCAATAATGCTCTAAATAAAAGAATCAGTGGATGTCATTGACTGGTCTGTACCAATATAACACCAAACTTTACATTTGATTATTTTTTTTTTCTAGAAAATGTCTCGTTTATTTATATATTTACTGTCATGGGTTAAATTTGCATCGATTACATTTACAGATCACATCACAGCAAAGTAATATGACTTTACTATTTTTTAAGTATGTATATGAATCTATGCAGATAGATAGATAGATAGATAGAGATGTAAGTTGCAAAAAAAAAATTGAATCCTTCTTTCTAAATGATCCTAAAATGAAGCATAATCTATAGGGTCTAATCAACCTCCTTGACCCCCGTTTCTGCGTAAATACGAGGCTGAAATGCAACAAAACTTTTGCGTTTCACCCCAAAACCGTTGTCGTGTGAACAGCCCCTTTATCTCAGGAGTTTCCACATTTACACTGGACGCACAGCTGAAGCTGCTGACCGAACCGACTTTGACCCAGAATCGGACCCAGGAGGCGCCTGCAGACTACAGGACGACATTTCTGAATGGTAAGTTTCTGAGTTTGTGTGTCTCAGTATTTTATTATTAGTTTGTCGATGTGTGTGTTGGTGCAGACATGTAGCTTTGCAGCTACTGCTAACCATTGCTACCACTGCTTCTCTGTCATTACTGGGGACGGTTGTTAAGGAACTAAACTGTGAATATTAAAATAGGTATCTCGCGTCACGTCTCCTGTGATACATGTTAACAGTCAGAGGAAATCTGAGAAATGACGCAGGGATTTTATACTGAGGCTGGTAGGATGTGTTGATAGATGCTGACTAAATGAATTTTATCTTTGTACTTTTCTGATTTGTTTTCAGAAGATACTACTGTCAAAACAACTTCCTTGATGCAGTCATTTCTTCTTTATTGCAAACTGAACTGAGTACTGTAATTCAGCCTGAACAACGCGAAGGCCTAATCAAGCTTTAATCATTATTCAAAGGTTGAGGCTGTGTGAAATGTACGGTATCTCTACTGTAATCCCTCTTTATGTTATTGACATTATGCCATCTTTGATTCTCACTTACTCGCTTTATTCATCCTGAGTTTTGTGAAACCAATGAGCCTTATTTTCAGCCGAAATGTAAACATTTTTCCCTGTCTTTTTTTTTGTTAGGTGCTCCTGTAGAAACTAAGCAGCCATACCCACAGGTCCTGAGAATACATGCTGCTCAGAGACACCGCAGGTAGTTATAGATACAGCCAGATTATTAGCTAATAGCTCATATTCTCTGTCTCTGTTTCTCTCTTTATGTGTATATATATGTATAAACAGAAATGTTCACATTCAAAAATCAAAGCACCAAGAGCAAAGAAAAACTTTAAATTGAATTTATTTTTACATTCTTGATTGGCTTTTACTTAAAAAGTTAAAGGAAAAAATAAGGATATAACAGCATCAGGCAAACATTTTGTTCGTTCATACCAAGGTGATGTTTCTCTAGGTACAAACTCCTCACACATTTTTTGTTTGAAGTTAAAAACATCCATTTTGACTGATATGTCCCTCAGCTTTATTTAAACACCTGAATATGATGATGGTGACATTGGTAAAAACATATCAGTGGATGATTGTGAGGCCTGTGCAGTCAGAAGAGTCTGATTATGTACTGACCAAGATGTATTATGAGAGTCTGAAAGGAAATAAAAAGACATTTCTCCAACTCAGTGAGGAATAACTCCCTAAAATCACCAACTTGAAGTCATCACATTCAGGAAAAACAATCAGAAGAGGTTCATTGATTTTAAATGTTGTTGGAGCCAGACAGGAGAGAGGAGGTGAAGTCAAGGCTTTGATTTCAGGCTAACGAGGAGCCATCAGCCTGTCCTTGGCACAGACGTAAGGCAGAACCAGGGAACATGTGTAGTCAGCCCAGAAGTTTCCTGTGGAGAGGAATTGAAACACAGAGCATTAACCACCATTGACTTAATGGGTTTTTTGTTGTAAAATGTCACATGATGATCACTGAATAAACCTACAGTTGACCCAGAGATGCAGATGTACCCACGCTGCACTACTTATTATTATTTATTTATGTCTGAAGTTCAGCAGCTCAGTGTTTACCTGTATATTTCGTCGCCATACAGTTTTCTCTGGTAGTTCTTGAGGGCTGCCCTTTGGCCCAGTTTGTATAGACTACATCTGAGCCGTCACTCCAAAGCCATGTGTTATCCTGGGAAAGGAGACTCAGTAAAATGAGTTACAGTGTATAAATTAGAAAACTAACATGACGAGAGGTTAATTTATGTTCTAAGTAACAGAATACAAGTTTGAGCCAAGCACAGTCTCCAGTGTAGGTCAAACTCAAAACATGATACAAAAAGAATCTGAGGATGTTACCATGTCAAATTCTGAAGGTATGATGTTAGATTCATATTTACAGAAAAAACAAATAAAGACGGACAGAGAGCTTTCACTGGAACAGATAAAAGGCCTGTGGATGTTTCAGAGCATATATATATATATATATATATATATATATATATATATATATATATATATATATATATATATATTGTACCTGAATTTCCCTTTGGGATACATAAACTATTTTTTATTTCATTTCATTTTTGGATCCAATCATTTTAGTTGGTCTTAATTCATTATTTACATTTCTATTTCATTTGAAAATAATGTCATTTTATTTTTATTCATATTGTTTCGTTTTCCATTATTTCAATTTTCCGAATTTTATTTTAATCTTTAATGTTATTGATTTTGTAGTGTTCATTTAATCTCATCTTAATGAATTTATTTTACTTTGAAGTGACTCTCTTCCCATCTTGCTTTTATCTTTTGTCTCTTTTCTTCTCTGAAGTACTTCGAGCTGCATGTTTGAATTTGTGAAGATGAAATATGAACAAGGAAGAGTTTGAGAAGACATAAAAAGGATATTCATTCTTTCAATTTTGAAGTTATTAAGTTTGATCACTGAGAGTTGGCAACTTTAATAACTTCATATTGAAATATAGAGACCCTAGATGGGTTGGTAAGTGTGTTTAATCCTGTGTGTGTTTCTCACCTGCTCTGCATCAGAGCCGCCGATCCATGTCGCTGAACTTGTCAGACCTGTCACTTGTTCAATAAACTCGGAGAGGAGCTGATTTTCTTCAGAGTTGTGGATTGAGGCCAAGTTGCCACCAATCTCGATGCAAGCTTTCTAATAGCCAAGAAAAATGGTGAAACAGAGATGTAAGGGGTAAAAAAAATGTTAACTTGGAATTATCTGTGGTGTTTCATCCTGTACCTCTGCATCAGCCCATCGCTTCCCCTTCTTGAAATAAGTGAAACAGCGGTCTCCAAATTGAGTCCAGCTAGGACTACAGCCAGGAAGACAGGCAGGAGCTTCTTCTTCACAGTTTTAGTGTTGGAAAACAACAAAACATTTATAAAAAGAGTTAAGTCCAAACATGAGCTGTATGATACATTTGTTGGATTGATTCAAACATTAAACCCCAACACAAAGAGTCATGTTTACTCACCGGGCTCTTCAGCCTGTGACATCTAAAACCAAGAAGAGCACATGGTTTCATCAGTTACACACATGTAAAGACACATCCAGCCTGTGTTTGAATGCAGTTTGATTGAGCTCATATCTGTGTGATGGACCAGAGTTCTTACAGCTCCTGCAATGAAGAGTCCACTGGTCAGACTCAGCAAGAAAACCACCTGAAGACTGGAAGCCATCTGTGGAGACATTTAATCCATATCACATTTTACATTTCAATCAATCAATCTGATTTTCTGCAGCAAGAGTTTGTCAGTGAAGCTAAAAGAAGAAAAAGGACTCAGCCAATGAGATGTTACCTTAGCCGTAGTGAAGACAGGCAGAGT
Source organism: Halichoeres trimaculatus (assembly GCF_033239565.1). Taxonomy (NCBI): domain Eukaryota; kingdom Metazoa; phylum Chordata; class Actinopteri; order Labriformes; family Labridae; genus Halichoeres; species Halichoeres trimaculatus. Next base: position 1,729,889 of record NW_027437189.1, read on the forward strand.
GAGCAACGACTGATGTCCTGATGCTCTGAGTCAGTGGTTTTATAGCCGTCTTCACTTTTGGCACCAGAGTCTAAAACGTGTCGCCCTTAGGTTTGATAGGTCACATTGCGACTTCTCACGTGAAACAAAAAGGTAAGGAATTTCATGGTCATAAGTGCTTGTGTTTACCGGCTTTGATTTGGCACTAAATGTACAATGCTTCTTACTTGAGTCACAGATTCTTAAAGCTAATTATCGAAGTCGAAGGGCTGACCTAATTAAAACAAGAACTGTTTACTTGGTGTGAATGGCAGGATTGCTGCGGCTGTTTGGCTTTTTAAAGACAGACATTGCTGTGTGTGTCTGTGCGTGTGTCTGTGTGTGTGTTGTGTGTGCTTGTGGGCAGATGGGGGTACGTTCATATGTGTGTGTGTGCAGGTCTGTGTTTATGTATGTGTGTGAATTTTTCTAAACAATGTAATATTATTATTATTATTATTATTGTTATTATTATTACCATAATTATTTCTATTATTATTATTTCTATTATTATTTATATATTACTATATAATAGTACATATCTCTCTAATATACAATGGGCCAGGGTGGTCCGGGGTGTCCTTGACCCTCTGGCTGCCACGGCCCGGTGCTCTGAGTCTGGCGGATCCTGGGCCCCCCCTGCCCCGGGGGGCCCCGGGGAACAGGGGTGCCTATTGCTGCCAATAGGGCGGCTCACCCTCCAGAGGGGAGCTTTCTCCTCTCTGGTCTTACTTTGCCCCACAGCCCTCACTCCCCCGCTCATCTAGAGCATCCACACACTTAGGACCTTGAGGTGCATGTTCGTCGGGTGCGGTGGTGGAGGTCCTTAGGGACCACTTCTGCTACACCCTGATAAGACTTGCGCCTCAATTTTACTTACACTTAGACATCCCTACATGATGCCAACTACTCTACACAACACACACAGAGACCCTTGGGGTGGGCCAAGTGGTATATGGAGGGCAGGGCTCTTTGAGCTAACCACCTGAAGGGCACTGCCCCATGAGCTACGAGGCCGTACACTCCCCAATTTTAACTTTTCTTTTTAACTGCATTAAGATCACAAACATCCACACACTACAGAGCGGGGGAGGTAGGGTAGGGGGCTCTTCTCACACCCCTGTTTCTACCGTGCCCCCTGGGGCATGGGGTAAAAGGGGATCCGCTGCCTTGGGTTCTGGGCGAGTGGCACAGCAGGGGTCCTGCGGCGCCCCGGAGGATGCCCATGGCTTTATATCTACTTATTTATTTATTTATTTAATCCTCTTTTTAAAATTATTTATATGTATGTATGTGTATGTGTGTATGTATATGTGTGTGTATGTGTATGTATGTGTATATATGTGTATGTATGTGTATGTATGTGTATGTGTATATGTGTGTATGTATGTATGTATATGTGTATGTGTATATGTGTGTGTGTATGTATATGTGTATGTATATATATATATATATATATATATATATGTATGTATATATATATATATATATATATATATATATGTATATATATATACATGTATTTTATTTCATTTTATTTTATTTATTTATTTATTTATTTATTTTTTTTTTATTTGGTGAATGAGGAGGAAAAGGAAGGGTATTTCCCACCTGAGTGGCTGGAGGTCCTGAGTGTGGTGCTGCCGTGTTGTGATATTGTTGTGTGGTCGTCTTGTGGTGCTGTGGTATTGTTGTGCTGTTGTGTGAACGTATTGGTATGGATGGACAGAATGTTTATGTGCGGGTGTCAGGGTCCACGGTGGAGGGCTGGTGAGCTGTGATAAAGATGAGGGGGGGGGGATAGGGGTGGGTTGGGACAGGGGGCTGTGGTCTCTGGTGTCTGGCCGGGTGCGCTGGGGGCTGGCACCGACTCGTGATAGGTGGTGGCCTGGGCTGGGTCCGTCCTTCCGGGTGCCTGGCCGAACCCCCCCTCCTCGGGGGTGAGTGGCCCTTGGGCGCAGGTGACCCCTGGTCTTACCCCCTGCACTCGATCGGGAGCCCTGCGTCTAGCGGGGCCTGCAGACCTCAGTCCCTGGCCCCCTGGGGTCCTCCCTCCGCAGTGTCGGGGGCCTGCCTCTGGCCTTCCCGGGACACTCCCTCCTTGCCTCCTCCTGGGTTGGCGTGCTGCTGTCTCCATGGTGGTCTGTCTGGGCCCTGTGCTCTGTTGGGGCTGCGAGACGCCCGGGGATGAGGGCTATCTCAGTGCATGTCTGGCCTCTGGGAGCAGCGGGGCCACATCTGCATGATCACACCTTGGCATGATCACCTGACCCAAATCAAACCCCAATTTTTTCTACTGCCACCTGTAGCCCTATATGTGTAGGTGAGTATATGCTTCTGTGTATAGATCTATATATGTATATGTACCTCTTTGCAATGGTCGTTGTTGTGCTCACTGCTACTCATGATTTCTCCAGTTCATCTCTCCACAGGTGCTTCTTGTGATTATGATGTCAAAGACCTCAGGATACTGTCCCCTTTCAGGCTCAGTAGCTGGTTGTTTATTTCTCCTGTCTGTAGTCATCTGTTCAGTTGTTGTGGTTGTTCTCTACTGTTGTTTTGTTGTCTCCCTCTCCCCCCCTGTCCAGTCTCTTCTCCACAATCTTTTCCTTTTTTCACTGTTTCTTTCCTGATATTGCCTTGTTCTGGTTAAGCAGTAATCTTCAAACTTGGCAATATACGGGAGGGGAACTGTATGGATACATGTATGCGTATGTATATATATGTGCATATATACGTATGTGTGTGTGTATGTATATATATGTATGTGTATTTATGTATAAAATGTATACATATAATTAAAAAAAAAAAAAAAAAAAAAAAAAAAAAAAAAAAAAAAAACATTAATAAAGAGTACCATTTTAACACTCAAGGGCAGCTTTATACATTAATGGCTCCCTTTGGAAAAGCAAATGTGTTCTGCATAATACGGCAGCCGGACCATAATTCTGTTGTCGTGACGCTGAACAGGACAAGGGGAGAAAAAAAAAAAAAAAAAAAAAAAAAAAAAAAAAAAAAAAGACAGACATTGCTTGTGTGTTACAATTTAAGATTAAATATCCAAAGACATCAGATATTTAGGGATCAAACTAATCTCTTGCAAAAGTCTGACAAAGTGGAGCTATACAGAAAATTCAGATTGAGGAGACACAACATATTTCTAGATGAAAGACAAGAGTAGAGGGAGGCAACCGAAGTGCCAAACTAGTCAGGGATTGGAGTTTACAGTAATTCCTGTATTCAAGTACTTTAAATATCTAATGAACAAATACTCGAAAACCTGCAGATCATCTTTATTTTCTTTTTAACTGTAAACAAAAATTGGGTCCATTGGACACAGGCTTTCCTGAGCGTAAATAGAGTCTTTGCATAGATCTCTTCCACTCTCATAGATGATGCTCTCTGTGGCGGTGGCTTGTACACCGGCTCAACAAACGCCATCAGCTCTTTGAAGCCCTCTGCATCACGTTAGGAGTAATTAAGAGGTAACACAGGAAGCGTTCCAGTGCCAAGAACATCTTTCCCTACAACTTTGATGGATGGTTGTGGCCAGTCCTGGATTGCCTGGATCTTGCCTTCCAGTGGCCTCACATTGCCACTGTTGATAGTGGCTTCTAATCCTAACTTGCGTTTCTTAGTGTTGGCAGTCCCACCTGGCGAAGGGAGTCAATCCTCGCTGCCATACGTGTCATATGGCAGATGGCTGTCCCATGAGTCACTGTGAACCACTGCATCATCTAAGTGAGCTGCTGCATACTCACGGTGGGGCTTCAGCACCTTTTCCATCAGTCTCTGACTCATGAGGGTTTGTAAAGCAGTCTCTCTTGATGCTGCTGCCAGGGGTACCTCACAGTTCCCCTTTGTTTTGTCCAGGGCCGTGTTTCCCCAAGCAGGTCAATGAGCTTATCTCCCGTTGGCCTAGGGTAAGCATCGAACTTTGAAATTTCATTCAGCTTTCTGAAATCATTACAGAACTTGTTTGTGCTGCCTGGCTTAGGGACCAGGATGACTGGGATGGCCCACTCACTGCAGGATCCTTCTCTGACTCCCAGAGCCAATATTTGGTGGATTGCCTTTTTAACGGCCAGCCATCTTGTCTGTGGTATCCTGTAAGGGTGCATTTTTACCTTTGGACCAGGTTCTGTATGGATATGGTGTTCCACCAAGGTTGTACACCCAGGTTGAACTGAGAACACATCTGTACTCTTCTGAACTAGATCCCTCATTTGCTGTAGTTGTGGTTTTGACAGCCCAAGTCCAAATATTGCATCCGCTACACCTTTGTCTGGAGTGAAAGGGAACACACCATGGCCAGCACAAAAGAGGCAATGTTGAATACCACTTCTTTAGCAAGTTAATGTGATAGATTTGGCAGGTTTCACATCACCCAGGCTAGCACACCTTGTAATGGACTGGTTTTTACCTTCCCTGTTACCTCATAGGGTCCTTGCCAGAATGCCAGGACCTTGTTCTTGGCAGTGGGGACCAGGACCAGCACCTTTTTCCTGCTCAAACTTTTGAGGTTGGCTCTCTCTGTTGTTCACGGGCCACATGTCTTTCATACAAGACTGCATTGTCTCTACATGCTCCACCAGGTTTAGATGTGGACTTGATTGCTTCTCCCAGGCTTTCTTTGCAATGTCGAGGAGACCCTGGGACTGTCTCCTATACAGTAGCTCAAAGGGGGAGAGGCCAGTGGATGCCTGAGGAACCTCCCTTGGTGATAGAGCAGCAGCTGTTCCTAGTTACAGCCATCTTTATCAACACAAACTGGATGTTTTGAAGAATGCAATGAAACAACTCCTAAGTGAAAGAGCGAATTCAACAATGTGTGCGAGACTCTCTCACTGATACAGGGTATTTGGCAGCCCTGTTCTGGAAGGCAGTGGCTCTGGGCCGATGATAAATCACCTTTTTTCAGTGCTGCTCCATTTTTACCATCAGCAGTGCGAACATTTGATGCTGCATTGTCAGGTGGAGAAATGCCAACACTAAATAAGCTGACCTCATTGCACTTAACTTTCTTTGCAGAGCAGTTGGGAACCAAAGATAAGTAACAACTTATTTTCAGCATTTTCTGCCTTTCTATGATCTCTGTCCTTTTTTATTTATTTTTTTGGCGCTTCCATTTAACTGAAGTCAAAGTTTCTCCATTTTGGCATTTTTTACTCTTAGTCTACATTACATTGGTCAGCATTACTCTAGACCTGTCTGATGGCCAACAGACCAATGAGGATTTTTATATTTTGCTTGTAACCAAAATTGCCATGGGCCCTTGGTTAACCTAGAGATACAGACGTACCCACACTGCATCACTTGGTATTTATTCTTCTGTGAAGTCCAGCAGTTCAGTGTTTACCTGACAAGGTTATCTCTAAACAGAGCTCTGATGCATAGTTGTCAGGCTCCCTGGGGCGCCCAGCACTGACATGTTTACCAGCTTTGAATTGGCACCAAATGTAAAATGCTTCTTACCTCAGTCACAGATTCCTAAGGTTAATTATCAAAGCCACAGAGCTGACAGGAAAAATAAAAACGGTTTCCTTGTTCTCTCTCAGCTGTTTTTTTTTTCAGCTCCAACCAAAGTAAATACAGCTTCTGTCACAGTACAGCTTAACCAAAGATGTCCCGATCTGTTTTGTTTTTAATGTTGAGTATCTGCTGAGTCCTGGTTCAAGACTGCAAACAGTTGGACTTAGTCCAGTTTCCACTCCTTAAGAGACCAGTGAAACTAGTGTTCACACTTCACCTGGAAAGTAGAGGAATCAATCCATTGTGTATGAAGGCTCAGCAGTGACATGGAATAAGGTTCAGAACTCTAAAGCCCTGTTCTCACCAAACGGTTATAGGTCTTATGATGACTATCAAATAAATCTACATTGACCTCTTCACCACTTATTGTTTATTCATATCTGAAGACCAGCAGCTCATAGTTTACCTGGCATGCTCGTATCTTTTTTGTTGTTGTTTTTAAACTTTTATTTAGATCTATTGGGTATATTTTCTAGACATACCCAAAAATATAGAGCGGTAACATCCTTGTACAAATATAGGTAAGATTTAATCTGGTTAAACTGCAGAAAAATTAACATAAAAATGCACAATAAATTATCTTAAATGGACACTGCTCTGAAAGTACAGCCTACTGTAGTGACAAATTGTATTTCAAGAACAATAGAAATTATAACTCATGGCCCCTAACCTCAAGATTGCACTATATAAACCCCATAACCACCAAACTGAACTCCAAATCTGGAAAGACACACACACACACACACACACACACACACACACACACACACACACACACACACACACACACACACACACACACACACACACATTCTTTACCTCACTGTTAAAGGGTAGATGCCATAAAGTAAAAAGTTAACTTTAACCATCTCCTCTGGTATTGCTCTGATTAATGAGACGATGACACTGAAATGACAAGTTCAGCTCCAACCAGTGCTCTGATGCATAGTTGTCAGGCTCCCTGGGGCGCCCAGCTCTGACATGTTTTCTGGCTTTGACTTGTCAACAAAGGTAAAATGCTTCTTATCTCAGTCACAGATTCCTAAGGTTAATTATCAAAGCCACAGGGCTGACAGGAAAAACAAAAACTATTTCCTTGTTCTGTCTCAGCTGTTTTTTTTTTCAGCTCCAATTATTTAAAGCAAAGACATTTTCTGGTACAGCAGCTTCTCATTGATTTAATAGAATGCAATTAATATAAAAAAAAACATGTCTCATTTCTGATTAAAATACTTTTACGATGCCGTAAGTTGTGCAGACACATTGTGATGGATAGTAACATTATTTTTAGGAATATGAAATGCTTGTCTGATGCAGTGAGGATGAGCAGAAGACAAGTGTCCATCCTTCTCCGCTCTGTTTCCTCTCATATGAGGCTGTGATGGTTCTGATAAGCTTACATATCAAAAAACAGCTGAGATTTGACTTCAGCCTAAAGGCATTTGCATATTTGCATATCAGTAAAATTATTTTCATCACCCTATCTGCTGTCTTGAGGTCAGACACGAATGTTTCCACCACATCAACAACTTTTCCAAACTGGTATTATAGTATTTATAATTATTAAGTATTTATGTCCCTGAACTAAAAGATACTGACGAAAAATAAAGACACTCAATGTTTTCTGTTGTCAGCATCTGTAACTGTACCTTCCCCATGTTTACCTGTTCAGTGAGCTCAGAGCAGAGCTGTGAGGTCATAAGTTGAGTTATTTTAGTCGTTTCATTCAGAAAGGTCAGCTTGAGTATCACACAGATTCAGTCGACACAGAGGGGATTATACTTCAGCATTTTTTGTTGTGATTGTAGGGATGATGGGTGACAGTTCATGAAAAGAAAAACTGGAAGAAAAGATGCACAAGCAACACATATAAGAGCAAAACTTTAATCCTGCTGACAATGCCAAAAGAACCAAAAACTGTTCAAATGACTGAAACTGCATGTTATTCTTAAAGATCTGTTTGGAGTGATGAAATCATTTGCCTGCTGTCCAAACAATCCCAAAGGTCTCTGAGGAAACCTCTAACCCCTCTGATCCTGCTCCTTCATGGTGTCTGACACATTTGAATGCTCAGCGTTTGCATGAATGAAGGAAGGTCAGGGAGGTGAGTCATGACTTCCTCTGACTAAAAAGGCAAAGCGTTGTGTTGAAACACACGCTATAGTTCATCTCTTAACCCAACTGTCCTCCTTTTGGTCCTCCTCCTCCTCCTCTCTCTCTTCCTCTATGTGGAAGACTTTTCCATCTTCCTGCTTCTTGCATCTCAGTGCGATGTCTTTGTTCAGCCTCTGATCCTTCATCTTCTGCACAGAAACAGTCATCTTAGGCACAACACTGCAGCACACTTTACTCTGAAATCAATTCCACTTCAGATTCCTGAAAGTTTCAGAGTTTTTAATTCTGAAGTGAAAAGTCAGAAATTGGGACATCTCTGTGATTGACAAAGTACGACCAAGGATTCAGCCTACTGTATAAAACAAACAAAAACAAGCAAACAACAACAACAACAAAAACAGAAATCCTCTTCAAAATAAAATACATGCAAATCATATGACTTTGTGAAGTAAAACCGGAGGAGACTTGTTGCCAGTGATTTAATTTTCCTCTTGACGACATCAACATTCATGCAGATTGATTTATCCCAAAATAAAGACTTCACCTCACTTAGGGTTAAGGTTAGAATTACGTCAACAGCGTTAACGGTTGTCACTCTGTTGTTGGTGACAGTGTCAGGTGTTAATGGGTTTAAGTCTGGGCTTCGAACAGCAGGTTTAAAATACACCAGTTTTTGTTTTTTTTTACAGTCTATTGAATGCACATTCAACCAACATCAGAGTTACATTCAGGGGCTCATACACCTTAATGACCCTAAACTCCACCACCCTGGGAGAATAATTCAGATAATCATTCAGTTTGTGTCATAGATGAGATTTCTTGTGAAGGTAATCAAGCTAATAAAGTCACGGACTGAGCAGAACTCAACACTTTACAAAAAAAAAAAGAAAAGAAAATCATAGTGACATTTAGTATTCATTCAAAGGAGACTTGATGAATTAACACTTTGATCACATTATTGACGATTCATTGTGAGTTTTTCAGGGGAGCCTGTCAACCTCACAGTAAATAGTTGAACTGCATTCATCACACAGACAGTCACAGTATAAAGCTAACAGCAGATCAAAGACAGGCTTTAAAGTAAAACAAAAGTAAACAATCATGAACTCTATTTCTAATGAGATACTGATGTGCCAGAGATGTGTCTATGTCTGCTGCAAGCTGGTCATCATATGTAGATCCTGGTAGAGGTTTCTGACAAAGTTGTGGGGCCCTGGAGCAGTACTTAGTGCCCCTCACTGCATGAAAGGGTCCTGGTTCCTGGTCATACCTTCCTCTTCCCAGAGACACCAGAGCTCAGCTCCAGCATCCAGTACTGAGTGATTGACTAAACCAACCATCCTTCACCAACCAACCATCAACCCATTTGTTAGTTGGTTAGGTAAGTGAGTCATTGATTGGTTGAATAGTCTTTTGGTTGGTTTGTCTGTTGGTTTGTTAAATTGTTAAATAGTTGTTCAGCTGGTTGGTTGGTTGGCTGAACAGTAGTTCAGTTTGTTGGTTGGTTGGGGTTGGTTGGTTCTGTCTATACTTCTTTCTCCCTCTCTCTCTCTCCTCTATCTCTCTCTCTAACCCCAACACGGTATCCTCAGATGTCTGTCTAACATGAGTCTGGTTGTATCCGAGGTTTCTGCCCGTTAAAAGGAAGTTTTGCCTTGCCATTGTAACTTGCTAAATGCTGCAAAGTCCTGTACTCATGGTGGATTAAGATGAGATAAGACTCCTTATCTTGTCTTGATGTTGGGTTTCTGCTAATAAAATTTTATTAACATTTACGGGTCTGGACCTGCGAATGTTTGTGGACAGTGCCCTGAGATAACATTTGCTATGATTTGGTGCTAAACAAATAAAGACTGATTGATTGATTGATTGGTTGGTTTAAGGGTTGAGTAGTCATTCAGTTTGTTGGTTTGTTTGTTGATCGTATAGTTCTTTGGGTTGTCAGGTAATTGGTTGGTTGTTGGTTATGGTCCTTCTTCCTACCAAGATGTCTTCTATCTTGATGTTTTTCCAGCTTTGTCTTTGGTCTGGTTCATTTTCTGACTGCTGCCAGTTTGTTCAGCAGTTCTGCTCTTGTCCCCTTATCTCCCCGATTCTTTATCTCCTCCAGCTTCTTGACCATTTCTGTGTCTCCTCTCTCCTTCATATTCTTCATCAGGAAGTCCAGGTGGACGTGAGTGGACAGGGAGTCACTATTAAGGGCAATCTCCTCAAGTTTGAGAACATGCTGGAAGGCCTCTTCTAACAGCAGAACTTTGTCTTTCTGAAGCTCTTCCTTCATCTTCTTCAGGTCTTTCTGAAGACACTCATGGTCTGCTTTACCTTTCTTGTACCTTCTTTTCATGTCTTCATTAGGCTTCTCAACTTTCTGAGTCTTGGTCTCAAAATACCACTGCTCTTTCACATGTTCTGACACAGGACACTTCCCTTTACAAACTGTGCAGTGTCCGCCTTTCATGATGTTGCAGCTGTTGGGAGACCAAGCCATAGTGACACCTAATGACACGTCTCTTTACAGACTTGACAGCAGACAGCGCCTTCATAAAACAACTTCAGCCCCCAGGTCCCTCCACTGATGTCTTCTTTCCCTGGACTGTCCTCCTCAACCTCTTTAGTGTACTTCTGGTTGTTCTCCATCTCTTGTTGAGCTTTCTTCAGACTCTGCTGGATCTCCGTCTGTTTCAGTTCAGTGTCCTCAATTCTCTTCTGCAGCTTTTGGACGCAGGCTGTCAGTTGGATGCGTGCATTCAAAACTTCAGCTGTTGATTTCAGAGGTTTAGGCTTAGAGTCTTTCAGATAGCCGGTGAATTCTGTCATTCCTTCCTTCATAATGTCCCATATGACCTTAATGTCCTTCGTTCTCTCCAAGTTCGGGCACTTATCAAAAAGGAAATGAACAGGACGGTTCATTTCATTTTCTGCACATTTAATGTTTGCAGCCTTCAAAGCCTCCAGAACATTTATGGCTTCTCCTCCAGATGAGTATGTGATGAGAGCAACTATGTTTTCTTGCAGGTCTTTCCCAAACAGAGAAATCACTGAGTCAACTATGTACCTCAGACGGTAACTGAGTTGATTCTCGCTCGCCTTCTGAACCAGACCCACCACATCAATCTCACGGACTCCATTTTCTGGATTAAACAGGTCTAGTAATCTCCGGCTGATAATTTCATCATGCTCAGTTTCCATATATCCAGGAGTATCGATGATGGTCAGAGAGTAGGGCAGAGCTTTATCTTTAAAGATCTCGTACACGACTACGTCTGGTTTCTGCTCCTCACTCTTTCTACTCTTTTTTTCCTTTTCTATGATCTCAAACCAGATGTTGTCTGCCCCTGCAGGGGGTGCAATTGTGCTTGAACACAGCACAGTTTGGATTGCTAGTGTGACTGCGCCCTTTACTCCTGAATTAGGACATTTTTCTGGACTTGTCAGGTAAATGTATCTCATATTGATTCTGGTAAGATGTTGGTACTAGAAATGGGACAAAAACACTCGCTGAGATTTATATATTACAGTGAAACTCTATACATTACACTTTAAATGTGAAATACTATACTTTTAAAACTTAAAAGTCATATGTCAAATCACTAAAACCATCATCCCTTTATTTCACAACAAGATGTTTTAGCCTCATTAGCTGAGTATAAAAATGAGCTCAAGCGTACCCTGCCGCCCGGGCCATGGTAACCCTACTGAAACCCAGTTTCCAAGTTAAATGTCAGAGTCAGACTCAGAAGCAGAACAACGAACGTCTGCAGTGGTCGTGGAGCAGAGACTGCTGCGCAATGTTTCCCCATGGTTAGTAGCTAGTGTTTGTGCATCTTTGTCAAACTTTCTAATTAGTATATATGTGTTGGTACCGAGGGTAATATGTAACAAGGAAGCTAATGTTTGTCCACCATGTTAAAGGAATTGATTTTACAGTCATTAATTAATTGAAGTTTAGAGCTTCATCAGTTAAGTTTTGTCTGTGTGAGACCAGTGTCCATACAGTGTTATAACTCAGGGGTTCCCAAACTTTACCATGCCACGTTCCCCCAAAACGGCTTTGCTTCTGGCCCTGGACCCCCATTGGAAACCAACAGACAATGTTTCAAAAAATGTAAAAAAAAAAAAACCTGTTAAGTTACAGAATGTATTTTCAAACTTTTATTCACTTTTGAATAGTTTTTACATTTCTTTAGGGTAGGAAAATTATTAACAAACAAAAGCCAGACTCACAGAAGTGGGTCATTGGGGGTGGGGGGGGGCAGGGCACAGATCATGACATTGTCGTGACATTGGACAACTTGAGAATCCGATGATTACGGCGCTTTATATGTTTTGGGGTAAAAAAAATGAAATAAAAAAAAAAATAAAAAAAAGGAAATAAAGTAATAATTAGATCCTGTTTTTCCCTTCCCTCCAATTTTAGTCCTGCTCAGAGCAGACGGTTTTCTGTGCGCAAGGCTTTGAAAAGTAGACTCACTGTTAGGCCACGCCCCTGATCTGGAAGTGGATGAGTCTTTGGCTCCGTTTACACGACAATGTTTCATCTGAAAATGCTAAAACGCAGTGAAAAAAATCTGCGTCTGAGGGACTGAAAACTCTGTAGTAATCAGACCTGTAGGTGGTGCTATAACTGTCTTGTCCAAAAGCCGCTTTTGGGAGATCTCCACAAAAGTAGAGTTGAGCGTATCATCTGGTGTGCTGGTGAATACTAAGTTAAAAAGTGGATCAACAGATGCTCATTTTGTTGAAAGACAGTCAGTAGATTCAGCAGATTGAGCAGCACAAGCATGGCACGGTAGTTTGCGTTGATTGTTGATTGTAACAACGGTACTGTTGCCCTGTTGTATGCGTGAAGCGTGAAGCATGAAGCGGAGTGTGACATCATCGTTTCCAATGAAAACGCCAGCTTACTGTTTACACGGCAATGGTGTCGCTAGTGTTTCAGAAAAGTCTCACTCTGGAGGCCATTTTCAAAAGTTTGCATTTTAGGTCAGCTGAATCGCCGTTTCCGCGTAAATACAAGGCTGAAATGCAACAAAACTTTTGCATTTCACCCCAAAACCGTTGTCGTGTGAACAGCCCCTTTATCTCAGGAGTTTCCACATTTACACTGGACACACAGCTGAAGCTGCTGACAGAACCGACTTTGACCCAGAACCGGACCCAGGAGGCGCTTGCAGACTACAGGACATTTCTGAATGGTAATTTTCTGAGTTTGTGTGTCTCAGTATTTTATTATTAGCTTGTAGATGTGTGTGTTGGTACAAACATGTAGCTTTGTAGCTACTGCTAACCATTGCTACCACTGCTTCTCTTTCATTACTGGGGACGGTTTTTAAGGAACTAAACAGTGAATATTAAAACAGGTATCATGTCACGTCTCCTGTGATGCACGCTAACAGTCAGAGGAAATCTGAGAAATGACGCAGGGATTTTATACTGAGGCTGGTAGGATGTGTTGATAAATGCTGACTAAATGAATTTTATCTTTGTACTTTTCTGATTTGTTTTCAGAAGATACTACTGTCAAAACAACTTCCTTGATGCAGTCATTTCTTCTTTATTGCACAGTGAACTGAGTACTGTAATTCAGCCTGGACAACCTGTAGGCCTCATCAAGCTTTAGTCATTATTCAAAGGTCGAGGCTGTGTGAAATGTACAGTATCTCTACTGTAATCCCTCGTTATGTTAAGAAATTATGCCATCTTTGATTCTCACTTACTCAATTTATTCGTCCTGAGTTTGTGAAATCAATGAGCCTTATTTTCAGCCGAAATGTAAACATTTTTCCCTGTCTTTTTTTTTGTTGGGTGCCTGTAGAAACAGCCATACCCACAAAACCTGAGAATACATGCTGCTCAGAGACACCGCAGGTAGTTATAGCAACAGCCAGATTATTAGATAATAGCTCAAATTCTCTGTCTCTGTTTCTCTCTTTATGTGTATATATAGATATGTATGAAATGTTTACATTTCTGTTTCCCTGAGATGAAGTTAGGGCTCCATTACCATCCACATAGTTTTGCTATGGCCTGAATCAGACACAAAAATCAAAGCACCAAGAGCAAAGAAAAACTTTAAATTGAATTTATTTTTATATTCTTTATTGGCTTTTACTTAAAAAGTTAAAGGATAAATAAGGATATAACAGCATCAGGCAAACATTTTGTTCGGTCACACCAAGGTGATGTTTCTCTAGGTACAAACTCATACATTTTTTGTTTGAGGTTAAAAAACATCCATATGTCCCTCAGTTTTATTCAAACACTTTAATATGATGATGGTGACACTGGTAAAAACATTTCAGTGGATGATTTTGAGACCTGTGCAGTCAGAAGAGAATGGTTATGTATTGACTTAGATGTTTCATTAGAGACTGAAAGGAAATGAAAAGACATTTCTCTGACTCAGTGAAATAAAATCACCAACTTGAAGTCATCACATTCAGGACAAATAATCAAAAAAGGTTCATTGATTTTAAACGTTCTTGGAGCCTGATAGGAGAGAGGAGGTGAAGTCGAGGCTTTGTGTCAGACTATTGAGGAGTTGTCTGCGCGGCTCTGGCACAAACATAAGGAAGTGTGTCAACACACGGTTTGTCATTCCAGGCAGATCCTGTGGGGAGGGAGAGCATCAACCAACTTTAATCGAATAGGCTTTTTTAAATTTATTTTTATTTTATTTTACCCAGGCTGCATCACTTATTGATATTTTTTCTTAAGTTCAGCAGTTCAGCAGTTCAGCATTTACCTGCAGAGTTCATCTGCAAACAGTTGTCACCTGGACGGTTGTCCGGCTGTCCGGGACTCCATTTCTGATAGTCAAACGGTGTGCCGTCAATCCAAAACCATCTTTTGTCCTGGGAAAATCAAATGAATTACAGTGCATAGATGAGAAAACTAACAGGATGAGAGGTTACTTTATTTTCTGAGTGACAAATTACAGGTTTGAGCCAAGCAGAGACAACAGTGGAGGTCAAACTCAAAACAAGATACAATAAATTCAGAATCTGAGGATATTACCATGTCAAAATCTGAAGGTATGATGTTAAATTCATATTAAAAAAAAGAGAAATGAAGAATATCAGAGAGCATTCACTGAAACAGTTTGCTCTCTGGATGTTTCAGAGTAAAGTGCAAGGAAAAAAAATCAGCTTTTTTTGGAATAACTTCTTTTTAACCTTAACTACTTGATAATAGAAATAATAATAATGTTGATGTTACTTTTATCTTAATTCAGTGTTCTAGTATTTTATAGAACTCTTCCCACATATTACTGTTACGTATTGTCTCTTTTCTTCTCTATAGCACTTTGAGCTGCATGTTTTAATGCATGAAGCTGAAATATAAACTAAAAAGATTTTGAAAAGACTTGAAAAGTAAAAGTTATTTTTACAAACTTGGAGTTATTATGTTTGATAACTGAGATTTGCAGAGTTTGATAAATTCATACTAAAAATAGGATATGGATGTGTTGGGCTGGTTAGTGAGCCTAACAGGTCTGATTAGTGTGATGAATCCTGTTTTTCTTACCTGTTCTGCATCACTGGCGCCGATCCATGTGTCTAAACTCGACACACCTGTCACTCGTTCAATAAATTCGGCGAGGAACTCATTTTCCTCAACGGTGTGGATTGAGGCCAGGTTCCCACCATTCGCGATGCAAACAGTCTGATAAAACAGAAAATTGTGAAACTGAGATGATAGGTAAAAAGGGTAAAATAGATGTTGTCTTAGAATTATTAGTGGTGTTTCATCCCTGACCTGTGCTTCAGCCCATGACAAAGCAAGCTTGAAAAAAGTGAAACAGCGGGTACCAAATGGAGTCCAGCCAGGAAGACAAACAGGAGCTTCTTTGTCACAGTTTTTGTGTTGGAAAACAACAAAAAATTCATAAAAATGAGCCCCTCAAGCCCAAACATGAGCTCTACGAAACATTTGTTGGATTGATTCAAACATTAAACCCCAACACAAAGAGTCACATTTACTCACCGGGCTCCTCAGCCTGGGACATCTAAAACCAAGAAGAGCACATGGTTTCATCAGTTACACACATGTAAAGACACATCCAGCCTGTGTTTGAATGCAGTTTGATTGAGCTCATATTTGTGTGATGGACCAGAGTTCTTACAGCTCCTGCAATGAAGAGTCCACTGGTCAGACTCAGCAAGAAAACCACCTGAAGACTGGAAGCCATCTGTGGAGACATTTAATCCATATCACATTTTACATTTCAATCAATCAATCAATCTGATTTTCTGCAGAAAGAGTTTGTCAGTGAAGCTAAACAAAGAATCAGGACTCAGTCAAAAGATGTTACCTTAGCCGTAGTGAAGACAGGCAGAGCGAGCGACGACTGATGTCCTGATGCTCTGAGTCAGTGGTTTTATAGCCGTCTTCACTTTTGGCACAAGAATCTATAACATGTCGTCCTCAGGTTTGATAGGTCACATTGCGACTTCCCACGCAAAACAAAAGGGAAAGGAATTTCATGGTCATCATTGTTTGTGTTTACCGACTTTGATTTGCCACAAAATACAAAATACTTCTCACCTCAGTCACTGATCCCTAAGGCTAATTATCGAAGTCAAAGGGATGACCCAATTAAAACAAGAACTGTTTACTTGGTGTGAATGGCAGGATTACCGCGCCTGTTCGGCTGTTTAAAGACAGACGTGCTTGTGTGTTACCATTTAAGATTAAATATCCAAAGACATCAGATGTTCAGGGATCAAACCAATCTCTTGGAAAAGTCTGACAAAGTGGAGCTCTATCTAACTTATCCCGGGAAAGATCCCCAAATAACCAAGACCAGCCATCCCAGTTTTTGGGACCCTTTCGAATGGGTGCCAGACTGAACAGATTTGCTCTAGCAAGGTGGAGCTACAACACTGCAGACAGTTGATTGGTCAAAAGAATCGTCACTTACCCCGACAGTGGCTGTATTTTTCCTGGTGGCTCACAGACTTCTCTGAAACAAAGCTTGGTTGCACTTTGTATCAAAGAGCTACATGCCAATCACAGAGAGGACAAAATGCTCCATGTCTCCCATCTATGCTCTTTGTTTACTGTGTGGCGTTTTTCTTCTTTGTTGGATTTAATAGCAGGGTAAACTATGTCGCAATGCTACAGAGTCACGCTATTGTTAAACAGCTGTGGCTATCGGCATCCGGCTTACACGCCACCTACCACAAGAGGGCACAGTTTGGCTGTGGAAACGCAAACGGAACCAGGCTTGACTGTGCCAAACCCTGCTGAACCAAAGCGGACTGCATGGTGAAAACACGGCTTTAGAGTCTTTACGTACATCAGGGCCTTCCAGTGTCAAGAACATCTTTCCCTACAACTTTGGTGGATGGTTGTGAGCAGTCCTGGATTGCCTGGATCTTGCCTTCCAGTGGCCTCACATTGCCACTGTTGATTGTGGCTTCTAATCCTAACTTGCGTTTCTTAGTGTTGGAAGTCACACCTGGCGGAGGGAGTCAATCCTCGCTGCCATACGTGTCATATGGCAGATGGCTGTCCCATGTGTCACTGCGAACCACTGCATCATCTAAGTAAGCTGCTGCATACTCACAGTGGGGCTTCAGCACCTTTTCCATCAGTCTTTGACTCATGAGGGTTCCAAAAGCAGTCTCTCATGATGGCACTGCCAGGGGTACCTGACAGTACCCCTGTTTTTCGTCCAGGGCTTGGTTTCCCCAAGCAGGTCAATGAGCTTATCGCCCGTTGGCATAGGGTAAGCATCAAACTTTGAAATTGTATTTGATTTTTTTAAATCATTACAGAACTTATTTATGCTGTCTGGCTTAGGGACCAGGATGATTGGGATGGCCCACTAAGGGTAGGATTCTTCTATGAATCCCAGAGCCAATATTTGGTGAATTGCCTGTTCAATGGCCAGCCATCTTGTCTGTGGTATCCTGTAAGGGTGCATTTTTACCTTTGGACCAGGTTCTGTATGGATATGGTGTTCCACCAAGGTTGTACACCCAGGTTGAACTGAGAACACATCTGTACTCTTCTGAACTAGATCCCTCATTTGCTGTAGTTGTGGTTTTGACAGCCCAAGTCCAAATATTGCATCCGCTACACCTTTGTCTGGAGTGAAGGGAACACACCATGGCCAGCACAACAGAGGCAGAGTTGCCGGAATACAACTTCTTTAGCAAGTTAATGTGATAGATTTGAGAGGTTTCACATCACCCAGGCTGGCACACCTTGTCATGGACTGGTTTTACCTTCCCTGTTACCTCATAGGGTCCTTGCCAGAATGCCAGTAACTTGTGCTTGGCAGTGGGGACCACCACCGGCACCTTTTTTCTGCTGAAACTTTTGAGGTTGGCCCTCTCTGTTGTTCACGGGCCACATGTCTTTCATACAAGCCTGCATTGTCTCAACATGCTCCACCAGGTTTAGATGTGCACTTGATTGCTCCTCCTAGGCTTTCTTTGCAATGTCGAGGAGACCCTGGGGCTGTCTCCTATACAGTAGCTCAAAGGGGGTGAGGCCAGTGGATGCCTGAGGAACCTCCCTTGGTGATAGAGCAGCAGCTGTTCCTAGTTACGGCCATCTTTATCAACACAAACTGGTTGTTTTAAAGAATGCAATGAAACAACTAAGTGAGAGAGCAGATTCAACATCTCGTGCCAGACTCTCTCACTGATACGGGATACTTAGCAGGCCTGTTCTGGAAGGCTCTGGGCCGATGATGACTCACCTTTTCTCAGTGCTGCTCCATTATGGGTCCCCAGAGCCCAGGATCCCCGGAAGCATCAGCATATTGGTGAGGAGAACGCTGCATGCAGTCCTCGGCAAGAGTGACCCATGGCGCTCCATGACAATTTCACTTGACCATGATGCTATTGGCATTTTTTCTGTCTGGATTTTAACGTGAGCAGGGCTAACACTAGCTGCTGCATTGCCAGGCTATCACTGAATAAGCTGCCCTCATTGCGGTTAGCTTTCCCTAAAGAGCAGGTGGGAACCAAATGAAAGTAACAACTTTGTTTTGCTTGTACCCAAGTTGCCTTGGGCAGCAGTTAAGTGTTTACCTGACAAGGTCATCTCTTAACAGTGTTCTGATGCATGGATGTCAGGCTCCCTGTGGCGCCCAGCACGGACATATTTACCGGCTTTGATTTGGCACCAAATGTAAAATGCTTCTGACCTTAGTCACACATTCCTAAGACTAATTTTAAAAGTCACAGGGCTGACCTAATAAAAACAAAAACTGTTTCTTGTTCTGTCTCTGCTCTTTTTTTATTATATTTTAATTTTTAGCTTCAATCAATTAAAGTAAGGGCATTATCTGACACAATGAGGAATTATCTGCACGCTCTTGGGACAAATGAAAGGTCAATTGTCCCTACACTTGTCATCGGCCCAGAAGGTACCTTTGGAGAGGGATTAAAACAGCATAAACCAAGTCTTATCTAATAGATTTTATGATGATTGTTGACTGTACCCAGAGGCGCAGATGTACTCATGCTGCACTGCTTATTATTTATTTATATGTCAAGTCCAGCAGTTCTGTGTTTACCTGTTGTCCTTTGGAAACTTTTATTCAGATCCATTGGGATAGAACATCCAGACGAACACAAAAATATAGAGCAGTAACATCCTTGTACGTTAAAAGTAAATTTGGTTAAATTGTATAAAAATACAAATACACGTTAAATAATCTTAAACAGACGTTGCTCTGAACATACAGTCTACTGTAGTGACTCCTCATAGATGCCACAATTTAGACCACATCTCACTAAAAAGAAGATATTTTTGTGGCTAATTTTGTCAGGAATCTGTCCAGGTCATTTTCAAAGCTAAACCACTTTTACATTTTTTGTCTAGAGATCCAAATAACTCAGCTTGTGTGGAGCTGGATCCTCCTCTCCCATTTAGTATAATTGGGGCTGAGAGGGCTTCTTTGGGGTTCACCGACCTTGAGGGCTCGTCATTCCAAAATCGTTTCCTAAACAACAAAATCCCGCATAACTTTTGTAAAACAGGGACCTCTATTAGAGAAATTTTAGAGGCTCTAATTTCTCATTTAATTTAGAGCTCAAACCGTGTGGGGAATAATAAAAAAAAAGAGAGCAAAAACAATAGTGTCCTCACTCTTCAGGCACTGCACCTAACTGTAAAGGGGAAGATGACAGTAGGCACAGGAAGACAAACAATCTACTCTGGTTGTGCTCTGGTTAATGAAAAGGTAAGCAGTGCATGGCATTAAACAACAAGTTCAGCTCTAAACAGTGTTCTGATGCGAAGTTGTTGGGCTCCCTTGGGCGCCAAGGACTGACATATTTATCGGCTTTGTAAAATTCTTCTTACCTTAGTCACACAGCCTTAAGGCTAACCATCATAGGCACAGGGCTGACCTAATAAAAACAATTAATCTGACACGGCTGACAGCGGTGGTTGACTCCCTCCACTGGTCCGGGCTGACGGTCGACCCTGAGAAACACAAGCTAGGATTAGATGTGGCAAAGTATCCTGCAAATCAACACTGGCAATGTGAGACCACAGGAGGGCAAGATCCAGGCAGTCCAGGACTGGCCACAACCATCCACCAAAATCGTCGGGAAAGATGTTCTTGGCTTTTTGTTTCTTTCATTTCTTTTGTCATCTTCTTTCCTAACGTGGTACTGTCATAAAGTGACGCAGAGGGCTTTAGAGAGCTGATGGCGTTTGTTGAGCCGGAGTACAAGCCACCGCCACAGAGAACAACATCTACCAGAGTGGAAGAAATGTATGTAAAGACTCTAAATATGGTCGGGAAGGTCTGTTTCCAGTGGGCCCAACTTTTGTTTACAGTTAACATGAAAATAAAGATAATCTGCAGGTTTACATGTATTTGTTCATTAGAAATTTAGGGTATTCAAATACAGGAATTACTGCAAATTCCCATCACTAGCTAGTTTGGCACTTTGGTTGCCTCCCTCTACTCTCAATCTAAATTTTCTGTATAGCTCCACATTGTCAGACTTTTCCAAGAGATTGGTTTGATGTGTTTGGATATTTAATCTTAAATTGTAACACACATGCAATGTCTGCCTTTAAACAGCCGCAGCAATCCTGCCGTTCACACCAAGTAAACAGTTCTTGTTTTAATTGGGTCAGCCCTTTGGCTTTGATAATTAGCCATAGGAATCTGTGACTCAGGTAAGAAGCATTTGACATTTAGTGGCAAATCAAAGCAGGTTAAGTTGCAATGTGACCTAGCAAACCTGGGGACAACATGTTTTAGATTCTGGTGCCAAAAGTGAAGACGGTTATAAAACCACTGATTCAGAGCTTCAGGCCATCAGTCGTCTCTCACTCTGCCTGTCTTCACTACGGCTAAAGGCGGGTACACACTTCTGGATAATCGGGATGATTTTTGTCCCGATCTCCCCCTTCTGATCAAAGCCAGCAAAGGCCTGATTGTTTGATGACGTGTGATTTTCCTGTGGTGTGGGGTGTTAAGAGTGATTTCTTCTGGTCGGAATGCCTCCGATCGTAGATAATGAACATGTTTAATATTTTCGACTATAAATCCTCTAGTGTGTAGGCTGCTCCGAGAGGAGCGGAGCAAGTACAGCATGTAATGTCACGTGTACTGGAGCAAAGCCAATCAAGACCCGAGCTGACTCAGCTGAGTGACCTAAGAGGAAGTAAGAAATCTATAACGGCTTTACTCACCTCTAATGTGTATTGTTATTCATTCAGCCCATATCCCCACTGTCTCCACAACCTTTTCCATCAGTGCTTTTCTTTTTTGTGCGTTTTTAGAAACTCTAGAGTCCGAAAACAAAACCTCTTTGCTTTTTTATGTACATCTGTCATGTTAGTTGACACCAAAGTCACATTTTGCTACGTGAGATTTGAATATTAAGTGTGAAGAGGCTGAATCTCTGCTGAAGAAAAATCTTGTGCGATCTGTCTTATGTTATCATCAAGTGTGTGGTCTCTAAATGTGTGAAGTTTTGGAGAATCCCTTAAGAAGCACTTCACCCATTTCTTTAGCCAATCAAAACTTAACACAGCATGCACCCTAAAAGTATTCAACAGATGTTTGTCCCCAGAGTTCGAACTAAATTTAATATGTTGCTCCTTATTCTTGGAACAACAGATGGATGTGAAACTGCCTCATCTGGTCCAATTGACAAAATTTACATTGGTTTTGAAAGATTGTGAAAATATCAGCCTGGCTGTTGTTTCTGTACTTATTAGCTCTTGAATTTTTTTTACACCTTCTTTATGAAGCATCACATTAATTGTTCTGCTGTATGCTTTGTTGGTGTCATTTACTGTGTTTTAAATGTAACCTATTCCCCCGTATGGGTCAGGCCATTCTTGTAAAACAGATTTATATCTCAATGAGGCTTTTACCTGGTGAAATAAAAGATTATGTGTACAAATCAAAGAGGGTCAGGACAAAAAGGCCCCAGGGCCCCCGTTTCGGTTGGGTCAGTGGCCTGAACAATTGGTGTGCGTAATTTCCCAGCCACTAGTCCTGTGGTGTTTGTGCATCCACTAAGATGTTTTTACTAATGTCAACATCATTATATTAAAGCTATGGTGTACGATTTGGAAGCTGTGTACATCTTAATAATACCGTTTATAGGGTTGTAATGGTCCTCTGGTCCAATCTACACAATATAAAGACCAAAAAGAACGAAAAAAATCCATTCAGTATATCCGCTGTAAAGCTGCATACTAGATGACCAATCCAAACCGCAAACCCATGAGTCCATCCAATCCCCTGTCTCCCTCGCTTTGCACCTTCATGCCCATGGTCCCGCCTCCTCCCC
Organism: Halichoeres trimaculatus; assembly: GCF_033239565.1. NCBI lineage: Eukaryota > Metazoa > Chordata > Actinopteri > Labriformes > Labridae > Halichoeres > Halichoeres trimaculatus. Next base: position 1,752,343 of record NW_027437189.1, read on the forward strand.
ACTAACTCCCTCATATACCGGTGAGCAGCTAGCAGCACAGCTCCTGAAGCATTATGGAGCTGGAAAACACTAGCGCCGAAACCAGGAAGCTGCTTCAGTTACCCTCCACGTCGAAGGGATGGAAATGTAAAAGTTTTGAGGAAAAGGCTGAAGTAAAGAAGAAATATGAGCAATACAGGTACAACCGGAAAATCAACTTTGGAGAATCGTTCAACTGGTGGAAAAAGCTGCAGAATGATTTGGGACTGAAAACTGACGCAAAGACAGCCGGATTTCTGTTGAACAGGTAATACCTTTGTTTACTACAGTGGGAGATGTCTGCTGAATACCTCTGGGTTGTCTGTGCCTGTACTGGCTAATGACTGGACGTTGTTTGTTTGGAGTGGGTAGGCTATGTCAATAGATTTTAGCCCTGTTAGCCACTCATCGTTAGCATTGTAAACGGAGCTGGTGAAGACAGACCAACAAAGGTAAATTCTTGCCCACAGTCGGCTCTGCTCTGATCGGCTAACAGTGGCGACATCAGACCTGCTTCGCCGGCTAATTCATGGTTTTGATCGCGCTGGGCCATTTGAAAAAGCTACCACTGTGTGTTACAAGGAGGATGATTATCGTGTTTGTCACTTTCAGGTACAACATTCTGAGTTGTTTTTGAACCTAGCTTTGCTGCTGACAATTTTGGCCGGCCAACTTCTGGCTCTGTCGGAGGGGCTGTGTTGTTAGGAGGTGAGGTAAGGCAATACGTGCTTGGGGGCGGGATCTTGGAACACTGAGGGGAGGGGTGAGCAACAGGGGGGCAAGCTGCGTTTTTCAAATGCGTAAAACTTGGTTTCAGATCGTAGACCATAGCTTCAAGGTGTTTGATAAAACCAAGGGACATGTAAGAAAAAAAAAGATGTTTGGAGCATTGAAAGACAATAAAGAGAACAAGGAAACAGTTTTTGTTTTTATAAGGCCAGCCTTGTGAATTTGAATAATTAACCTTAGGAATCTGTGACTGAAGTGAGAAGCATTTTATTTGGATTGGCAAATAAGAGCCAGCAAACACATACACTCACCAACCTGAAATATTCCTTGACCTAATTTTCATTCCCTTACTCCTTTGTCCTTTGTCTCACATCCTCCTGTAATAAATCAAACTTAAGGACGACATGTTTTAGATTCTGGTGCCAAAAGTGAAGACGGCTATAAAACCACTGACTCAGAGCTTCAGGACATCAGTCGTCTCCTACTCTGCCCATCTTCACTATGGCTAAGGTAACATCTCATTGCCTGAGTCCTGATTCCCCATTTAGCTTCACTGACAAACTCTTTCTGCAGAAAATCAGATTGATTGATTGATTGAAATGTAAAATGTGATATGGATTAAATGTCTCCACAGATGGCTTCCAGTCTTCAGGTGGTTTTCTTGCTGAGTCTGACCAGTGGACTCTTCATTGCAGGAGCTGTAAGAACTCTGGTCCATCACACAGATATGAGCTCAATCAAACTGCATTCAAACACAGGCTGGATGTGTCTTTACATGTGTGTAACTGATGAAACCATGTGCTCTTCTTGGTTTTAGATGTCCCAGGCTGAGGAGCCCGGTGAGTAAATGTGACTCTGAGATTTGTGTCGAGGTTTAATGTTTGAATCATGTCAACAAATGTTTGATGCAGCTCATGTTTGGACTTGAGGGACTTGGTTTTTTTTTCCGCAACACTAAAACTGTGAAAAAGAAGCCTCTCCCCCATGCTGTCCTCCTCGCTGGACTCAGTTTGGCCAACGCTGTTTTAGTTTCTTCAAGACGGCGAAGGGATGGGCTGATGCAGAGGTACATGATGAAGCACCACTCATAATCCCAAAATATATATTGTTTTTACCCTGACATCTCTTTTCATGTTATTTCTTCTTTATCAGAGAGCTTGCATCAAGAGTGGTGGCAACTTGGCTTCGATTCACAGCTCTGAGGAAAATCAGTTCCTCTCTGAGCTGATTGAACAAGTGACAGGCCAGATAAGTTTATGGATCGGCGGCCATGATGCAGTGCAGGTGAGAAAAACACACAGGATTAAACCCACTAACTAACCCAGCACATCTATGCTCTCTATGTTTTAATGGGAAGTTATTTAACTTGACAGCTTTCATTGGTCAAACTTTTAACTTCAAGTTTGGAAAAATAGCCTCTTTAAGTCCTCTCAAACTCTTTGTTACAGCCCTAGAAAAAAATTAGGATTTGATAAATGCCATAGAATTGATTAGATAAAGATGAAAATAAAATGAGAAAAATTAGAAATAAGGTAAAATAAAAAGTGAATGAGAATAATGTGCAATAATTAAACAATAAAATAGAAACAGAAATGAATAAAGGCCAACTAAAATGATTTAAAATACAGTGAAAAAATAAATATCAATGAAAATAACAAAAAATTAACCAAAATAAATATGAAGTTTTAAATTGAGTGCAATTAAATTTATTTAAATACAACAAAATGATTAAAAACACATAAAAAATCCAAACAACATAAAATGAGTTAACAATTAATTAAATAAATTATGAAAGAGATTTTTTTGTGATTTTGAAAAAAGTTGTGATTAAAGAAAAAGAAATATTGCAGTCCAGGGCTAAAAATGCATATTTCCAAATTAAAAACTGATTTTGAAGTAGTTTGGGCATTTACTTTGCTCAGAAACACGCTCAGACCTCTGAGCTGTCAGATTTTGACATGGTAACATCCTCAGTTTTTGAACTTATTGTATCATGTTTTGAGTTTGACCAACACTGGTGGCTGTGCTTGGCTCAAACTTGTAATCTTTCACTTGGAAAATAAACTATAAACTAACCTCTCATCCTGTTAGTTTGCACATTTATGCACCGTGCTTCGTTTGACTGAGTCTCCTTTCCCAGGAGAACATATGGTTTTGGAGTGACGGCACAGAGTTGGACTATGAGAGCTGGGCTTTTAGGGAGCCCAATGGAGGTACCAGAGAAAACTGTATGGCGATGAGCACTGCAGGTAAACACTGAACTGCTGAACTCCTGATATGAATAAATCAGAGATGGAATAGTTCACAATATCCACGGTTCGGTTCTTGTGACGGTTTTGTGATCACGGTTTTGGTTTGGTTCAGTGTACATCGTTGTTTTTTATTTTTACCATATACCCTAATAATTCACTATTAACAGATCATTTTTCATAATAACTCCTCAGTGAGGAAAGTCACAATTGGCTGTCCCAGGAGTCACTAAAAGCCACTAAATGACGCTGCCGTCTAATTTGCATAATAATCCATTTGCATGTAATTGTCATGGACTCTGTAGGAGAGAGAAATAACGTGTGAGAAAGGCAGAAGTGACCATAATGAGACACACACTTGCGTGATTTCATCTGCTGCGAGTAAGGAGGACTGTCTGTGTTTGGACAGGGGAGGGACTCATACACGCTGACCATTGATCAAAATACGCTTTGTCAGAATCCAAACTCCAGAAAAGTTGTAAGAAATGTCGTCTTTAAAAAAACTTGCCAGATGGGTCTGATGAGTCTTAAAATGTAGCAACAAAGTCTCTGAGTTGGCAACACTCATTCGTGGTTTTATCCTCCACTTTCTTACCGCCGCCATCAGAGCCCACACACTACAGTGCAACAGGTACACAAGTAATGTAAGTCATGTAGACAACACACACACTTCCCCACAACTGTATCGCTGCATCCTTTGCCTCGTGTTGCTCATGCGTATGATTAGAGCTACATACTCGCTTCAAACTGAGCTGCAAAACAAAAAAAAGAAAAACACGAACCAAACAGAGCTCATGCGCCCCGAAACCGAGCGAAACCCAATGGTTCAGAGTTTTTTTCATAAATCGCTCCATCCCTAGAATAATAAGTGGGGCAGCCTCGGTACGTCTGTATCTCTGGGTCAACTGTAGATTTATTCAGTGATCATCATTAGACATTTTACAACAACAAAAAATAAATAAAATAAAACCCTTTAAGATAAGACTTGGTTAATGCTCTGATTTTTGAACTCTCTTCACAGGACCAGTCTGGTATGACGCAAAATGTCATCTCGGTCTATCTTTTGTTTGTGCCAGGGACGTGCAGAAAACTCCTCAATAGTCTGAAATCAAAGCCTCGACTTCACCTCCTCTCTCCTGTCAGACTACAACAACATTTAAAATCAATGAACCTCTTCTGATTGTTTTTCCTGAATGTGATGACTTCAAGTTGGTCATTTTAGGGAGTTTGTCCTCACTGCGTCAGAGAAATGTCTTTTTATTTCCTTTCAATACATAACCAGACTCTTCTGACTGCACAGGCCTCAAAATCATCTACTGATATGTTTTTACCAATGTTACCATCATCATATTCAGGTGTTTGAATAAAACTGAGGAACGTATCAGACAAAATGTATGTTTGCCTGATGCTGTCTTATCTTTTTTTTTTTTTACTTTTGAAGTAAAAGCCAATCAAGAATCTTAAAAATTAATGCCATTAAAGTTCTCATTCTGTGTGCAAACGAGCCGTCTTCTGAGAATCATTCACTAGCTGCTCTTGTTGGTTGTAAGAGTCTTTTATTAAATCTGCCAACCTGCATGTGTAAGGAGAAAAACAGGTGTAGAATGGTGAAGGTAAACCACACACACCAACCTGAAAGATACACAATAGTAATGTTAGCTGCTAGCTAGCAATCTTTGAAACTTTAGTTTAGACACCCAACGATGAACCAGGTGTAATCATCTTCAGTTGTTGGTGTGTTAAAATGAATTGAGTTGCACAGAGACCGTTTTAGACCTGATACCTCTTTTAATTCCTCAAGAGTAGTGAAAAATTAGAGAATTACCTATAATGCACTACAACCTCTACTCTGAGACCAAGCTGCAGTTACATGTATACAACAGCAGGTGTCACTGTTGTGCTCTTTAGCTGAATTTATTCAGACCTATTTAATCATGTCACATGAGCTCTTGTTGCTTTTGAATCCAGTTCATGCCACAGCTTTACTCTGTGAATGTTAATGGAGCCCTAACTTTGTCTCAGGAAACAGAAGTGTGAACAACATATTCCTGAAGTGCTTAGGGGACAGCAGGGTTCTTGGAGCCATTTTGTCTGCATTAACTTTTCTGCTGAGCACTGTGTCAGATGACAGCGTTGAAAAGACCAATGCATTTTTTTTCTAGCAGTCAGAGAAATGTGAATATGATTAACTGCTATAGTGACCATCACCAGCCCTCCCTGAAGGCTATTCCATCATTCTAAACTTTATTTAACCCCTGATGTGAGCTGAAGGGGAGGGCTGTGCCACACCACAGTGTGAAGGAAGGGGAAATAATGACAGACAGGACGAGACAAGACAAACAGAAGGGAGGACAAACGTCTACTGATGTTAATTTAAGATAGCAGTTCAAGTGCTGGGCTAATTTAAGTCAATACAGTAAAGGCTGTAAGAAACCAGGGACACCAGAAATGTGGGGTGGGTAAGAGATTAGAGAGTGTAAGAGTGCTCGACTCAGCATGTTCTGACGGGATCTATCATGTCTCTTAGTTAGTCTCCACAGAAGCTTGAGTATCTGCATGCATGTGAGCTGGTCACCAAATACCCAAGTAGTTGTCCAAACCCAGGGAAAACATGACCACGGGTGCCCCCCGAGCCACCAGGGCACACGATACCTCCCCACCACACAGTCCCCAAACTGCCAGGCCCGGGGACAGCCCCCGGACCCAAGGGGGCATAGACCCACCTCCCCGCCGACACCAAAGACAGCACCCAGGGCCCAAAGCGGCAGCTCCCCCGCAGATAGCACCCACCCTCCCCAACCACCCGTCCACCTGGCCCTAAGCCACCCCAGCACCCAGCCCTCAAGTCTGCAGAGTCTCCAGCAAATGGCGCTCAGACAACAGATAGAATATGAGTCCCAGCGGACATCTTAGTTGAATATTTTAAAAACAGTGTTGCTGGCTGTCAGCTGTGTGTCCTTTTACTGGACCACAGCCTCCAGTTGTCCATTGTAGTCTGTAACATGTCTCTGATACATCTCCTGAGGAATCCCAGCCCATTCTTCTTTGGCCAATCTTTCAAGCTCCTCCACATCTGATGGTCTCCAAGCATGGACCCTGGTCCTCAGTTCAGTCCCCCTTATAGGTTTCAATGAGATTCAAGTCAGGGCCTTGCGCAGGCCAGTCAACAAGGGTCACTTTGGTTCTCTGGAGCTAGTTCTTCACCAGGAACCACATAGGTTTTGGCTCATTGTCAAGCTGGAAGACAAAGCCACGGCCCAGGCCCAGTTCTGCTGCTTACTGCTTAAGGTTTTCCTTCAAAATCTTCAGTTATCCTTCTTTCTTCATGATTCAACCTTCAACTATGAGGAGATCCTCTCCAGTGTTTTTCAACCCTTTCCTTGCCTAATGTTTCCTCAGATACCTTTGCCTGACTATCTGCCTTTCTGTGTGACGAGCCATGGACAGATGAAACTGTTTTTTTTAGCTCTTTGCCTGACACCCATGTTCTGCTTTTCAGGTCCTTTTCCTGGTGTTACAATCACATCTCTCTGCAGAGATTAGAGAATTTACTTTGCATCCCAGGAACCACATTAGCTTGGCTCAGATTGTGTCTGTCAGATTGATATCAGTTCATGTGAACAATGAACAGTCTGTGCACACCAGGTCGGGCTATGGGTTCCCTTAAGGTTCAGTGCTTGGGCCAAATCATTTCATCATATATGCTTCCTCTTGGCACTTTGAGGAAACACTCCCTGAACTTTCACTGAGATGTGTGTAACGTAGGTCAGGCTGGGACCTGGTTTCACAGCTCTGACCTGGTCTCCAACTTAACCCCCCAAGGAAGGAGAGGTAATAAGCAAGTTTTGGGAAAACAGACCTCTGTGCTAAAGTGGTTTTCTCCTTAAGTCTGCCTCATCCCTTCCTCTGATGTATGCAAAACTATAAAACATTGAGGCATCACTGTAAATTTGAAGACTTTTCGTTGACACCTGGCCGACATGTGAAACTGTGCAGACATCGTTCTCTCGGGAGAGGCTGGAGAGACCTCTCAGCCTCCATCTAGTATCTTGTGACCCTCGACCTTTCTCTCTGGGAACAAGAAAAAAGGGATGTCAGGGGGAAGATCTGCTCCCAAGCTTTGCTTCTAAAGACAAAGACTCTTTGATTCACACCGTTGAGAACAGCACAAAAATGATGTTTTTACACCAAGGCTTGCATGTACATCTTCACCTTTGCAAACATGTACTGTGTAATGAAAATCATTGATAATGTGTGTGTGAAAACTGCTGTCTTGGAGACATATCCCATCTTGATTTTTATTTCATTGGGTTCTTAAAGAGAAAAACCTGTCATGTTTAGTCTTGATGTGAAGCTTGAATCATAAGAAATGTGATTTTGACTATTACATGTGGGAATCTCTTTACAGTTTAAAGTTATAGTTAGTTAGTGATCTCTGGGACAATGTGATCCACGTGCAGAGAGATGAGACATTGAGGGGCGTCAGCCTAAAGTGACCTCACTGACCCGGCGGGAAAAGCTGAGTAAAACTCCTCTCCAGGACAAGAACATTGGCTCTCTTTCTTCTCCCTTCTACATGAAGGCTCTTTCTTCATCCTTCTTCCCAAAGGCTCTTCCCTTTTCTTCTGCTCTTGGCTCCTGTCTACCTGCGTGCCCTCAGCACGTCTTCAACCGGCACCACATCTATCAGCACCGGACTCCTCACAGGCCCCAGACAACCAGCCCGGGATGCATCCAGCCATCCATCGGTGCCTACGTCTCTGCCTGAGGCAAGCACCTGATCGGCGGGGATTCCCCCTCATTCACTGACGTCAGGAGACGAGCGCTGCTCACTGCTTTCCCTATGGTGATTCAACTTTGGAACTCTGCCAAGTTTGACCCGACACCCGGCATCATCGCCGCTGTTCCAGCCACCACTGCTGCTGTTAGAATCGACTCTACGCACTCAACTTATCGGACATCACCTCCATGACTCTCAGATGACCTGCAGCAGGCTTCCAACCTCACCATCACCCCTCAACAGACATCCGCGGCACCAGCAGCGGGACTTTGTCATCTCTGTCGCCGCCTCCACTCTCATCAACGGCCTCAGAACTTGTGTAAGACAATCTTGCATTTATTGGTATATCGTGGTCAATGCCCCAGAGATCTCGGGTGGGTTAGTTTAGTTTGTGTGGGCCGGTTTATGTCCTTTTGTTTCATTTATCCAGTTTTTTACAATCAGTTTCACTGTCCATTCATCTATGCATTTATCCTTTTATATCTTTCACCTGTTCATTTATTCATGCACATATTTCTTCTATTAGTAAATAAACTTGTCATATATAGAGAAATTGCTTTCTGTCTTTGTGTGGTTGAAATTAACGGCCTCTGTACACCGTTCAAAAGAACTCACAATTGATGTTGCGGCCTTTTGATATCAAGACATGACAATTCTAAGAATTGTAAACCACAAATTCTTACAGTAAACCTTTCTAATTTATTTGTCATTCTTTGACACCGATTCACGCTACATGTGGATGATACCCAGCTGTACTTGTCAATAAAGCCTGAGGAAACCAGCCGTTTATCTGAACTTGGAAGCATGCCTCAAAGAGTCAGGACATGGGTGAGCAGAAACATCTTACTGAGAAGACTGAAGTCACTATTCTTGGACCTAAACAACAGAGAAAGAGAGAAACAATGAGGGAGAGGGGACGAAACTGACAAAAGAGAAGAGACGGGTGGGTTCAGAAGAGACCTGACTTCTCATCTTGTCTTGGTTTTGGGTTTGTTCAAAAAATAAATTTTCGTAATGTGAACAGGTCTACACCTGTCCTGGTTGGACTCAGTTAGGCCAATCCAGTTGTTTCATTTTCCCATGGCAGGTGAAGACATGAGACAGAGGTACGGGACAAGGAACAACTGATAATTCAGAGATAACATCATTTTTGCCACATCCCTGTTTCACATTATTTACTCTTCCTGCATTTACAGTTCTTGCACCGAGTTTGGTGGCAACCTGGCCTCGATCCACAACCCTGATGAAAATCTCTTCCTCTCACAGTTGATTTCACAAGTGACAGGCCAGGCAAGTTTACCCATCGGCAGCAGTGATGCCGGACAGGTAAGAAACAAAACACACATTGACACACATGGAAGAAGTTCAGAATCAACAGGACTCTCCCTAGAGCTGGCCCCGGCCTAAACTTAGCAACTGGGAGAGAAGGGCCTTAGTCAGGGATGGGACCAAGAACCCAATGGTCACTCTGTCAGAGCTCCAGCAGTCTCTCCAGTGAAGGGTGAACCTTTCAGAAAGACAACCATCTCTGCAGCAATCAACCAATCAGGCCTGTTTGGTAAAGAGGCCAGAGGAAGCCACTCCTCAGTAAAAGGCTCATGGCAGCCCACCTGGAGTTTGCCTTAAGGTCCCTGAAGGACTTGCAGACCATGAGAAAGAAAATCCTCTGCTCTGATGAGACAAAGATTGAACTCTTTGGCGCGAATGTCAGGCGTCATGTTTGGAAGAAACCAGACAACATTCTCCCAGTATTCTACAGGCTTGTCAAGATGCTGTTTAGCAAACTGTAAACCAGCTTCAACATGCCTTTTCTTGAGGAATGGAGTCTTGTGGGCTGAGCGTCCATAGAGGCCATGGCGGTGGAGTGCATTGCCTATTGTTTTCTCTGTAACAATTGTACCTGCTGCCTCCAAGTCTTTCTGGAGCACTTTCAGGGTGGTCCTTGGCTGGTTGAGTCCTCTTCTGACTATCTTTCTGACTCCCTGGTCAGAAATCTTCAAGGAGCTCCTGTGCGTGGCCTGTTGATGGTAAGGTGGTGCTTCTTCCACTTGTGAATAATGGCCCCAACGGTGCTGACTGGAATATTCAGGTGCTTTGATATAAGTCTGTAACCAGTTCCATTCTGATGCTGAGCAACAATCAGGTTGTGAATGTCTTCAGAGAGCTCTTTGCCTTTACCCATCATGAGGTGTGTGCTATTTAACTGCTTTGTGAAAAAAACACCTTTTTTATAGGACCATCAATTTGCTCTAGCCCAGCTGATGTTGGTTTGCACTAATTGGAAATTCAAGTAATAATTACTGACAGATTTCAGGTGGTATGGTGCATTTCCTGTCCAAAGTATACAGCCTTTCCATGGTGTGTTCAATACTTTTTTCCTGTGTTATCGTACTTAATTCACCATAATCATTATTTATGGACCTGAATGTTGTGATTTCTTTTCATGTGTGGATTATTGGAGTTAATACCAATGTCTGGGGGAAATTTTGTTTGAATTGCAGCTTTGGAAATAAATGAGATGAGAAAAAAGTTGACACCTTCAATACTTATTTTCTCCACTGTATATTGAAAAATCAAAGCCTGTAAAGAAAAACCCTCATGACCTCCAGGATGCACAATTACATATCAACATCCATCTCATCCGTCTTTAAAAAAACAAGAACAGGGAAACTCTGAAAAAACATACTCAACTCATTTTTTGTTGTTGTTGTTTCTTTCCACTTCATCGCATGTGTGAACTTCATGTATTATCTGACATGAGGGCGTCATGTTTTAGAGTCTGGTGCTAAAGTGAAGACGGCTATAAAACCACTGACTTAGAGCATCAGGACATCAGTTGTCTCCCACTCTACCTGTCTTCACTACAGCTAAGGTAACGTCCCATTGACTGAGTCCTTTTTCTTTGTTTAGCTTCACTGACAAACTCTTGCTGCAGAAAATCAGATTGATTGTTTGAAATGTAAAATGTGATATGGATTAAATGTCTCCACAGATGGCTTCCAGTCTTCAGGTGGTTTTCTTGCTGAGTCTGACCAGTGGACTCTTCATTGCAGGAGCTGTAAGAACTCTGGTCCATCACACAGATATGAGCTCAATCAAACTGCATTCAAACACAGGCTGGATGTGTCTTTACATGTGTGTAACTGATGAAACCATGTGCTCTTCTTGGTTTTAGATATCCCAGGCTCAACAGTACAGTAAGTAAATGTGACTGAGATTTGTGTCGGGGTTTAATGTTTGAATCAAGTCAACAAATGTTTCATACAGCTCATGTTTGGACTTGAGGGACTTGTTTGTTTTTTCCCAACACTAAAACTGTAAAGAAGCTCCTGCCTTCCCTCCTGGCTGTCCTCCTCACTGGACGCAGTTTGACGACCGCTGTTTCAATTTCTTTAGGATGGCGAAGCCATGGGCTGAAGCACAGGTACAGGATGAAACAGCGCTTATAAATCTAAGATAACATCTTTTTACCCCTAACATCTGTTTCACATTATTTATTTTTTTATCAGACTTATTGCATCAAGCTTGGTGGCAACTTGGCTTCGATCCACAGCCATAAGGAAAATCATTTCCTCTCCGAATTTATTGAACAAGTGACCGGCGTGCCGAGTTTAGACACATGGATCGGCGCCAGTGATGCAGAACAGGTAAGAAAAGCAGGATTCAACACACTAATCAGACCTGTTACACTAACCAACCCAACACATCCATGTCCTCTATTTTTAGTATAAAGTTATCAAACTATACAATTCTTAGTTATCAAACCTAATAACTCCAAGTTTGTAAAAATCACTTTTACTTTTCAAGTCTTCTCAAACTCTTTTTTTATTCATGTTTTAACAGCTTAAAGTGCTTTAGAGAAGAAAAGAGACAATACTTAAAGGGGACATATCGTGCTTGTTTCTCCTTTTCACTATGCCAGACTAGGATGCCTGTAAAGCATTTCTGCCCTCAGTACAAGTCATTTAGTTCCTTCATTGCCCCACAATAGCGTTCTCAATATCCTCATTTTAGGCCATTCTGAAGATCTCGTTGAAACGCTTCGTTTGGAGAATGACCTCCAGTAACCTCGCAACGTCCTTTGTGCTCTGATTGGTCAGTTCTATCAGAGGGGCGGAGGGGGTAGAGCCAGGGGGCGGTTATTGCAGCATGGCAGTATTTACAAAATCGCCATATTAGATGGAGCAGACTGAGCGAGTTTGCTGTTTGCCAAAACTTCACCGTAAGGCATTGATAGCACTAATAAAATGGCAGAGTGTAGGATACGTCCTTTTGTATTGGACCCTGAGTCAGACCTGGACGGTTCTGCAGCTCAGGAGGAAGAATTGTGGTCGAGCTACAGCTACCTCCATCTATGCTCCACTCCATCACAATCCTGACCTAAAGAAATACCAGCCTGCTGTCAATATTGTTGTTTAATGGAGATACAAAATTTAAGTCATTCATTGCGCTAAGAACACAGTTTATGATCCCAAATACCAACTTCTTCAAATACTTGCGAATACGAAACTCCATTCTCGCTCTTATGAAAAAAGATCTGTTGAGTTTCGATCCATCTGAAGTAGAAATTGCTTTAGTGTCATCAACGGTAATTAAAGGCAAAATTGCAGAATTTTATCAATTATTAGAACAAGGTGGATAATCATTATTTTCTTTCAGTGGTAAAAACCTGGGGATAGGATCTAGGGATGGAACTAGATGAAAATACATGGCAATACATATTTTCCATTTACAAGCAGCAAAATTAAAGAAGCAAATTTTAAATTAATTTACTGTCTCTACTACTCTGTCTACTAACTCCAGTTAGGATGCATAAAATATCCAAAGATACCTCTCCAAACTGTCCAAGATGTAAAGCTAAAGAAGGAACATTTATGCACCTCTTTTGGTTTTGTGATATGTTCAAAAGTTTTTGGAATTCAATTCATTTTTTCACAAAAAGTATTAAAAACAGAATTTGATCAAATACCCAGTGTGTATTTATTAAATAAACCAGTTTTGCAGTTTGATCAGAAAAAAAGCAGATTATTAACCATAACACATTTTGCCAAAAAGTGTATTCTTTTATATTGGAAGAATGAATTCCCCCCGACTTTTATGATGTTTCTTGAGCAGATTTCTGAATTTCTACCATTAGAGATTGACTTTAGAAACAAATAATTGAGGGTACGTTTTTCAAGACCTTTGGCTCCCTTTAGCAACCTGTCTGGAAAATTTGTCACTCAAACCTAAAGGAGGAAGAAAATCCACCTTGACACAGATCATCTCAGGACGCTTCAGTGTGGTGAGTCAAAGCGGTACTGTAACATGTATAGTTTATACGTGGAAATATAGGCAGACTTCACCAATAAACTATTTCTATAACAGGGCTCCATCCTGCTCCTTCACTTTTCTCTGTCTGTTTTATCCATCATGCTGAAAGTGAAGTCTAAAGATCGCCTCTACCGTCAGTTCCTCACTATGTTATTACCGCAGCATTATTGTGGTCCAGGTTCACAGTGCATGTCAGAACAAGCATGCAAATATCACAGTCTCACAAGTATTACCACGTCTGCTAAAACTACAGTGTTTTAACTGCTAATTCACCATGTAAAGCCGAGCTGCTCAGCAGAGCAGAGTCCCTGCATCCAGCACTCAGTCAGTCGGCTCTTGGTGGGTGTATCCCTCGGTGGCGGTTGTGTGACTAACTGACATCACAGAGGAGGAGCTGCTTTATCAGATTACTCCAATAAAAAGAGAGGATCCTCGTGTCGTCACGAAGGTTAAAATCTCGCGGCCAAATGTCAATGACCTATTTTCAGAGGCATCAAATCTCGTTCTTGGATATCAGAAAAAATACAATATCTCACTTTTTGAAAATTCAGGGGGTGAAAGGTCTTGTTTTCAAATTGATTATATTATTTGTAAGTATTAAATCAGGCATCAGCATGATATGTCCCCTTTAACAGCAATATGTGAAGAAAAGAGTAAAATAATATCATGGGGGTAAATTTTAATGAACACAATGAACGCAATGAACACAAAATAGGAAGAAAATAAACTGAATTGAGATAAAAGTAACATGAAATTCATTTTAAAAATGTGTTATTCATGTAAATGACAGGACAATTAAAAATAAAAAGTTTTCTCATTGATGCACTGTGCTTAACTTGACTGACTCTCCTTTCCCAGGAGAAGAGGTGGTTTTGGATTGATGGCACACCGTTTGACTATCAGTTCTGGAGTCATGGACAGCCCGACGACTATAAAAATAATGAAGACTGTTTACAAATGAACTTTGCAGGTAATGACTGAACTGCTGAACTTCAGATATGAATAAATAATAAGCGATGCAGCCTGAGTATGTCTGCATCAGGTTAACTGTAGGTTCATTCAGTGATCATCATTTTACATTTTACAACAACATAAAAATTACATAATGCTCTGTTTTTAACCCCTCTCCACAGGATCTGCCTGGAACGACAGACCATGTTTCAGTAGTCTACCTTATGTCTGTGTCAAGGACGTGCAGACATCTACTCATTAGTCTGAAATCAAAGCCTGGACTTCACCTCCTCTCTCCTGTCAGACTACAACAACATTTAAAATCAATGAACCTCTTCTAATTGTTTTTCCTGAATGTGATGACTTCAAGTTGGTGATTTTAGGGAGTTTCTCCTCACTGAGTCGGAGAAATGTCTTTTTATTTCCTTTCAATACATAACCAGACTCTTCTGACTGCACAGGCCTCAAAATCATCCACTGATATGTTTTTACCAATGTTACCATCATCATATTCAGGTGTTTGAATAAAACTGAGGAACATATCAGACAAAATGGATGCTTGCCTGATGCTGTCTTATCTTTTCTTTTTTACTTTTGAAGTAAAAGCCAATCAAAAATCTAAAAATTAATGTCATTAAAGTTCTTATTCTGTGAGCAAACAAACTGTCTTCTGAGAATCATTCACTAGCTGCTCTTGTTGGTTGTAAGAGTCTTTTATTAAATCTGCCAACCTGCATGTGTAAGGAGAAAAACAGGTGTAGAATGGTGAAGATAAACCACACACACCAACCTGAAAGATGCACAATAGTAATTTTAGCTGCTAGCTAGCAATCTTTGAAATTTTAGTTTAGACACCCAACGATGAACCAGGTGTAATCATCTTCAGTTGTTTGTGTGTTAAAGTGAACTGAATTGTACAGAGACCGTTTTAGACCTGATACCTCTTGTAATTCCTCAGGTGTAGTGAAAAATTAGGGAATTACCCATAATGCACTACCATCTCTACTCTGAGACCAAGCTGCAGTTACACGTATACGACAGCAGGTGTCACTGTTGTGCTCTTTAGCTGGATTTATTCAGACCTAATTAACCATGTCACATGAGCTCTTGTTGCTTTTGTATCCAGTTCATGCCACAGCTTTACTCTGTGGATGTTAATGAAGCTCTAACTTTGGCTCAGGAAGCAGAAATGTGAACAACATACTCCTGAAGTGCTTAGGGGACAGTAGAGTACACAGAGCCATTTTTAACTTTAGTAAACAAAGGTTAACTGAGGTAAAACAAAACATCTACCACTATCTCAGGCTGTTTCCTGTCACTGGAGGTGCTAAGAATTTATTCACGACAAAGGGAAATGAAAATACGACCTGTGAAACGCCTCCCAACCCTGATAACCTCCTCTAATGCCGGAGGTTCTAGAATGTTTCACATCAAAGACAGAGAGCTTTCTGCCCTGATGATGTCACTACATTCCAGAACTGTCTGAGCACTTTAAAAGGTGCAGTGTGTATAAATTGTTATTTTAGCGTCGTGAGGCGTTCAGATTTTAGATTTCTAGGTGCTGCCCTGTTGCAGCAGCTCTCTCTTCTTTGTCTTTTTCTTGTTTTGTTTTTTTCGTCTCTTTTTCGTAATCTTTGTATTTTGAGTGGATCATTACTTTGTGTGGTTCATTTGTTGGTCGTGGACACCAAACTTTTTGTGGCTTCAGCGATATTTTTACTACTTTTTCTCCTGTGTTTGTCTGGAGATCCTACATGTAACCATGGCTGCATTGTTTACATGTGAAATCAGCTGTTAGCAGCCTGTAGCATGTCAATGCTAATTGGTGCAAGGCCTGATGTTTCCCCACAAGGTGAGGAGAAGGAGGTGAGGATGTTATGGAAATGTTAGATCTGGACAAGCTAGCTGTGCTAACTCCTTTTAGTAGTTTCCTGTCCTGTCTTCTTTTTCTATTGTAAAACCAACGACCATCCCCTCTCTTCTTCTCTGCCTGACTTCCAGGTATATTTCAGGACCTGTGGCCAGGTTCATATCAAAAAACGCTCTTTTTGTCCCCCAAAAACTTCTACTCACTACACCCTCAGGGTAACTTCTGGTGAAGGAACAGGTGTTTTTGAGTTGTCAGAAAAGGAGCCAGAATATTCATATTTGAAAACATAAAACTTTTAATCAGAACCACGTACAAAATAGTCGCAACAGCCCTTCCATTTAACTGATTGGTTTACAAATTTTTGTAGACATGGCAATTACAATAATGATAAAAAACTGATAAAAGTAAAGGTAAAAAAAAATATATTCCTTTTACAAAAACAAAATACTTTATCTTTTCCTTTTTTATATGATTGTGGTAAAAAAAAACAAGTAGCTTTATCATTGCTGTGAACAGAAATGTTTATGAGTGTAGGGGGAAAGCAGAACATAGATTCATGATAATTCTGCCATCAACAGAGCAGATCAAGCAGGACAGGAGGTCAAGATTTGAAACATTCATTAATTCACAGAATAAAGCACTATGAGTTGTCGCCAGATTATATGTCACTGACTCAGACCTGTGCCATTTGGAGATACGCCACCTGCTGGTTGAAAATGGGATTGTAAATCAGTTTTACTTGTAAAGGAGAGACTTAATGAGAAAAAGTGGAACAAGATATCCTGAGTCTAGCAGAGAAGTTCGGATACGGTGACGATACTCTGACACACTGTCAACACATCCACCTCTCAGGTCGCTCGATCTGGAAGAAATCAGAACTTCCACCTGACGAGAGGAGAAGACAGAGAAGAGCAGTCATCAATCTTGTCAAGGTTTTAGTCGACAGAACAAGCTCCTGATTGACCCTAAGGGCACAAGGAAAGGTGTGCACTGTTACGCAGATGATGCTCAATTTACTGACCACAGAGTCTTCAGTTTGCAGAGTGGGCTCTTTTGGAGTTCAGTCAGGAGCTTTACATCTGATTCCTTCAACTTGTTGTACATTATGTCCAGTTCTTTCAGATGGGAGGGGTTGGCCTTCAGAGCAGAGGCCAGAGAAGCACAGCTGACCTTTGACAAACCGCAACTGTACAATCTGGATTAAAGAAATGTTTTGTAGCTTTATCATACTTTGTTTGAAATCATTCAGTGATTGTGCATACTGGATCATTTGATTTTAACAACGCAGAAGTTTAGAAAACAGAATCTGTGAAGACTTGAAAATAACAGAATTAAGGCAACAATGGGTTAAAACCCAGCTGCCTTCAATTTTGAGACTCAGTCTGTTACCTCAGGGTGTCCACTTTGCAGTCTGGATTCTCCAGAAAACCACACAGCAGCTTCACTCCTGTGTCCTGCAGGTTGTTGTAGCTTAGCTGCAGCTGTGTCAGGTGGGAGGGGTTGGCCTTAAGAGCCGAGGCCAGAGAAGCACATCCAATCTCCGATAACGTGCAGTCCCACATTCTGGATAAAGAAAAAAGTCAAACCTGTAGCTGTCCTCACTACAGAAAACAGAAAAGTTGCCTCTTTTCTATAGGCTACAGCAGGAGGTAACTTGCTATTAGCTTTATCTACATGGTCTAAGTCAACGATAGGCTTCAAAACTCTGCATCAAAAACAGATGGTATAAATTATTGATCATACAGTCTATAGTTTTTACACAATTTAAGAAAGCCAAAAAACGTTTCATTTAAAGGTTTTTCAAAGCATGTGATAAATGTTACTAACAATACTTTTCCTCAAAGGAACAAACCAGGGAAGAAGACTTTAGCATCAAGATACTCAGTGCAGGTCAGGAGAATATTAGCTTTCTGTTCGCAGTTTAGTGAAGCACGTATTTCACCTCAGGGTCTCCAGTTTGCAGTCAGGACTCTCCAGAAACCCACTCAGCAGCTCCACTCCTGAATCCTGCAGCTCGTTTACACTCAGATCCAGCCATCTCAGATGGGAGGGGTTTGCCTTCAAAGCAGAGGCCAGAGAAGCACAGCCGGTACAAGAAAAGCTGCAGCCCCTCAATCTGAACAGAGATGAACAATCAAGTTTGATAGAAACTGCACTCAATGCTTTCAGTATAAATTTGTGAAGACTTCTTTAGATCCTGTGACTTTTGAAGCTCTGAGGAACAATGGAACATATCCATTAAGAGTTAAACGGACGGTGTGGATCAGCAGTTGAGCGTTAATGTTTCTGACCTCAGAAATTCAAGTTTGCAGTCAGGACTCTCCAGAAAACCACTCAGCAGCTCCACTCCTGAATCCTTCAGCGCATTCCTGCTGAGCTGCAGCTCTCTCAGGTGGGCTGGGTTGGACTTCAGAGCAGAGCCCAGGTAGGCACAGCTGGTCTCTGACAACTTGCAGCTCCTCAATCTAAAAAAGGAAAGATTCAACTAATCACAAGCAGTAAAGGGAATGTTCTTATCTGTTAGGGGTGATGAAAAAAAGGATTTATTTACGATTACTAAATGTCTCAAAATGGATTACATGATAACAAAGGAAAGGCTGCTTGACTTAAAATTCAAAAGTTAAGAGTACACAAACCAAAGTGTTTTGAGTTGTTCCTCTCGGGGACTCAATAATCATAAACAAATTGAATCAGGAAATCAGACAGATTAACCATCCCTATTATCAATACCAATGACAACATGCTGTAACTACTATTCCCCACATTGGTAAGAAGTCTGCCCCCTAGTGGGCTGGTTTTACACCAGTTGTATGATGAGTTAAACCATCCTGACCTGAGAATCTTCAGTTTACTCTGAGGGTTCTTCAGGAACCCACTCAGCAGCTCCACTCCTGAATCCTGCAGGTTGTTGTAGCTCAGCTCCAGCACTCTCAGATAGAAGGGGTTGGACTTCAGAGCAGAGCCCAAATAACCACAGCTGATATCGGACAAACTGAAGCTGCTTAGCCTGGGTAAAGGGAAAGAAGACATGTTTCCTTGTTAAAGACAACACAAAGTACAGGACAGAAAAAAAGACTCATGAATCTCGCTGTCTCCAATGGGCCTGATGTCCCCTCATTGTCCCTTTGGATGTTAATCATTTCAACTCGGAGGCAGCTGTCTAATCAAGTTGGTACAGACATCCCTCTCCCGAGTTAGTCCCTCTAAAGAGATCCCAGGCACAATTCCTCCACCAAGTTCTGGGTCAGCCACAAGGTCTACTCCCAGTTGGACACACCCAAAACACCCCTAGAGGGAGATATCCATAAGGCATCCTTATCTAATGCACTGACCACCTCTACCAACTCTTTTGGATGTGAAGGACCTGATTTCCAAACTCCCGACCCTGTCCCTCTCTTGCCCAGGCCACAAACAGAATCAGGGACAAGGGGCAACTCTGGAGGAGGCCATTACTTGCCAAGAACGTGTCAGACTTTGTGCCAAGTATGTGGACATAGCTCTCACTTTCATCATAAAAGGACTGGATTGCTTGAGAAGTTGTTCCAGCACCCAGTATTTTCACAATACTGCCCGCAAGTTCCCCTCAAAGAACATGATCATAGACATTCTCCAAGACCACCAAATACTCCAAGGTTCTAAAATCAGCTGGAGTCTCCTTTCCAGCACCCCCCAGAGGTGGGCGGAGTAGTGGGGTACCCTGATAATTCTGTGGTTCCCCTTTTAGAGATGGTAACCACCAGTGTGTTGTACCACTGTTCGGTCAGTTAAGAAAACCTGACCATGATCAAAGCGTTCAGCATCTCAAATTGGACCTCATCCGCCCATGAGACTTGCCACTGAGGGTTTCTCAACTACCCCAGCAACCTCTGAGTCTTTTAACTCTGCGTCCTCCACCGCCTGGTGACATCCCAAGTCCAGTTCAGAAGTCCGCTTACAAAAGCCTAAGGCAAGTCCTGCTTCCCTTTCCTAAGTTGTCTGATGGATTGCCTGATCTTTCTCAAGGCCAACCCAAACTCCCCCCACATCCAGGTTTTTGCTTCTGCAACTGCTGAAGCGGCAGCAACCCCTCATCAGGTGCCTTCCAGCTGCATCAGTAGACCCCTGATCCAGCAAAACCCAATAGGCCTGCTTTATCTTGAAATCTTCCATCACAGCAAGGTTATTGGGTTACCGCCACAACAGGCACTGTTGGCCATCAAGTCAACTTCTGGCTGCTGCTTTCAAACTAGAGGCTTTGAACTTGGCCTTTTCAGATCCATGTCTTCAACCTCCCCCGCAATGTGTGTCCCTCCTGTTGTGTGACTGTAGACCACACGGACAGGGGCCTCCACCAGTTGTTCCCAGTTCACTTGCATTGTCCATTTCTGGGTGATGGACCCACATGGATGGACCTGAGATGGCTTATATAAAAGAAACCCCTACACAGCAGGATAAACTGCAAAGGCTAAAGGCTAAAGGAAGGTGAACTCTACCAAATCTACCAGACAGTCAGTCATGAAGACCTGTGATCAGGTAAATCCTGAACCTGAAAATTTAACTTTGAAACCAGAGTCAATGATCAAATTTCTGTTCAAAATAGGGTCAAGTCAACTTACAACAGAGACTCCAATCGACAATGTGGACTCTCCAGCCCCCCAGCCAGGAGCTTCACTCCTGAATCCTGCAGATTGCTGTAGCTCAGGTCCATCTCTCTCAGATGGGAGGGGTTGGACTTCAGAGCAGAGGCCACGACTTCACAGTGAGTATCTGTCAGCTTACAGTCACGAAATCTGCCAAGGAACAAGCAACACAGTATGTTTTTAGGTAAGGTGTTAAAAACAGCTCAAAAACATAAACTAACTGTTAGAAAACAGACACTGTGATGGTAAACTTGAAGAGTTGATATTTGTATTTCAGGGTACTTCCTTCACAACATTCATAATGTCTGGACTTACAGAGCTTTTTTGCAGTTCCTCACAGCTGCAATCAGTCTCTGCTGCCCATGCCATGATGTGTTGTACTTCTTAGGGGCCAGTTCTTCAAGGACTTCCTCTGACATCTGCAGCATGTAGGCCAGAGCAGAGCAGTGGATCAGGGTGAGTTTTTTCGATCTGTTCTCGGACTTCAGGAACTCGAGGATCTCCTGATGGACTGAGTGATCCTTCATCTCCGTTAGACAGTGGAAGATGTTGATGCTTCTCTCAGGAGAGAGATTCTCAGTGTTCGCCTCCTTCAGGTTGACGGTGACTCTCTGGATCATCTCTGGGCTGTTGTCTGTGTGACCCAGCAGACCTCCTAAGAGTCTCTGGTTGGTGGTCACAGAGAGGCCGTGGAGGAAGCGAACAAACAGGTCCAGGTGGCCGTTCTTGCTTTGAAGGGATTTATTCATGATGATCTTCAGGAAACCATCCAAAGATGACTTCTGGTCCAAGCTGTGTCCCTCCTCTTTCAGGAAAGCGTTGAGTACGTCTGTGTTTCTGTTGGTGAAACAGCGAAACATGTAGACCGCAGCCAGGAACTCCTGAACGCTCAGATGGACGAAGCAGTAGACGGTTTGCTGGAAGATCACACACTCTGGTTTGAAGATCTCTGTACAAACTCCTGAGTACACCGAGGCCTCTTGGACATCCAGACCACAGCGCTGCAGGTCTTCTTGGTAGAACAGGATGTTTCCTTCCTCCAGGTGTTCAAACGCCAGCCTGCCCAGCTTCAGGAGAACTTCTCCGTCAGCCTCCATCAGCTCCTGAGGACTGGTCTCCTGACCCCCATCGTACTTCTTCTTCTTCCTCTGAGTCTGAACCAGCAGGAAGTGTGAGTACATGTCAGTCAGGGTTTTGGGCAGCTCTCCTCTCTGCTCTGTGCTCATCATGTGGTCCAGGACCGTAGCCGTGATCCAGCAGAAGACCGGGATCTGACACATGATGTGGAGGCTCCTGGACGTCTTGATGTGTGAGATGATTCTGCTGGACTCATCTTCATCCCTGAACCTCCTCCTGAAGTACTCCTCCTTCTGGGCGTCAGTGAAGCCTCGTACTTCTGTCAGCCTGTCCACGCGTGAAGGAGGGATCTGATTGGCCGCTGCAGGTCGAGACGTGATCCAGACCAGAGCTGAGGGGAGCAGATTCCCCTGGATGAGGTTTGTCAACAGCACGTTTACAGAGCACTCCTGTGTGACGTCGGACACGACCTCAGCGTGGTTAAAATCCAGAGACAGTCTGCTTTCGTCCAGGCCGTCAAAGATGAACAACAGTTTACAGACAGCCAGCGCCTCAGCTCCGAGCTTCTCTAATGTCGGATGGAAAACGTGGAGCAGCTTGAGGAGACTGTAGCGCTCATCTTTGATCAGGTTCAGCTCCCTGAATGAAAGCAGGACCACCAGACTGAGGTCTTGGTTTTCAGAGCCCTCTGCCCAGTCCAGAGTGAACTTCAGCACTGAGAAGGTTTTTCCAACCCCAGCCACGCCGTTTGTCAGAACCACTCTGATGGCTCTCTGTTGGTCGGGTAAGACTTTGAAGATTTCGTGGCACTTGATGGGGGTCTCGTGGAGGATCTCCATCTTGGAAGCGGCCTCAAGCTGCCTCACCTCGTGCTGCCTGTTCACCTCTTCACTCTGTCCCTCTGTGATATAGAGCTCAGTGTAGATCTTACTGAGGAGGGTTCCTCCTCCTTTTTCATCCGACCCTTCAGTCACACGTTCACATCGCTGCTTCAGACTGATCTTGTGTCCATCTAAGACCTCCTGCAGACCACCTTGAACAAGAAACAAAAAGAGACTGAAACATACGGGGACTGTGCTGGGTGACTGGGAACATAAACTGACATTATACGCCAGGGGTCTGCAACCTTTACTTTCAAAAGAGCCGTTTTGCCTCAGCTCACCTGGATGAAGTAATTTGGGAGCCGCAAAATCTACATTATCTTCACATTTAGACAAAAAAAAGTGTATAATCAGGTGAATAATTATCTAAACGAGAAGTTTTTGTGTTTATAAATTTGTACATGTGATTTCTTAGTTTTTTATTTTTATTAATTTATTTTCTTAATTGATTTTCTTATAAATTTTCAAATTTAAGAAAAAAAGGAAATTTGTTGTGTCATCGATTTAACAAATTTTGCTAAATTTTGAAATTGAAAAAAAGATAAAAAATTTGCAAAATAAAAAAATTAATTTAAAAAATGTGCAAAATTTCATAGAAATTGATGAAATGTCATAAATTTGCAAAAAAACCCCTAAATAATGCAATTTCAAAATTTTGCTTAATTTCCCAAAATTTTAAAAACTTTCTAAAATTGCAAAAAAGAGGGATTTATGTAAAAAATTAAAAAATTTGCAAAATCTTCAAAAAATGTGGAATTCTTTTTCTTAAATTGGAAAAATGTCAAAAAATTGAAAAAAAAAAAAAAAACTACACAAAAAAATCATAAAAAGATTTAAGCTTTGTTTTAAGAGGTGATGCATTTTTAGTCCAATTTTTTTTTATGATTTTACTTAGTGTCTGTGTTATCATTAAAATATTAAAAGCCCTTTATTTTAATAATATTTTTAAAGCTACAAGGAGCCACTGCAAAGGAGTCAAAGAGCCGCATGAGGCTCCAGAGCCACAGGTTGAAGACCCTTGTTATACGCTGATGATGTTCTGCTCTACACCAATAACCCAGAGACCTGACCCTCCTGCTTTTTTAAGACCAGCCAACAGGAAGTCTACTACATGGCTACTGACATGGAGGAGCATACGTATGAAGATCTTAAATGCTGTGCCTGTGAAACACAACAAATCTCTCAACATTAAAGCTCGTGTTTCCGATGAATCAGCAGATTGTTGGACTGTCTTACTTCGTAAAGTGATCTGACCGCCTATCTGAGGTCCAGCCTCAGTTCTGGATCTTTTTCCACACTGGGGACAGGAGGGGTCTCCTGGTAACCCAGACTGGATCCAGTATGTGGTGAGGCACTGCCTGCAGAACCAGTGTCCACAGCAGGTAGGAACCGGATCCTTCAAGACATTCTGACACACGGTACAGCAGGAGGACTGCTCCTCAGGAGAAACAGGATTCCTCCTCCCCCTGCGAAGATATTTATCCATCAGTAGATTTAAACAGTTGAGGTCAAAATTACAATCCCACTATTCCTTTATTTCTTTGTCATTAACCTTCCTTGCTTCCCTTCAACGTGCCTAAAGTCCGAAGTATGAATCTAGTGTTTTCGTTCTGATATGTGCTCTACAGCGCCCCCTAGGTGAACAGCCTCCTGCTACTTTACTCTATATGCCTGAAATTTCTTGTGCATCATGCCCAGACCTACGAAAAAGTCTCTCATCGCCATGGTGAAATCCAAACAGGAAGTTCAGAAATTTGCCTGATTCTCACAATTCAAAGGGTCCGTATTTTCACGAACTCATCCTTCAGTTTTTTCTGATCATCCTCAAATTTAATGTTTGCTAACTCTTGGATGTACACTGCCTTGGACAAAAGCATCTGCTTAATGAAACAGTATCATTGTAGTTCTCCGTTTACAGAGTTAATACTTACTTTGTGTCAGAGGGTCCTGGGAGTCTTGGTTCATTACTTGAGACTGGGGTATCACTAATGGGCCGATCAGAACTCGTAGACGGGCAGCCGGGAACTTCAGACTCTGCTCTGTCCTCCTCTTCCTCCACCAAAACGTCCATCTTCTGGTGGAACTTTAAAACTGAATCTGTTTAGGAGTCACACACATTTTCATCCTCGTGACAACTAGAGGTAGACCGATATATCGGCCGGCCGATATATCGGGCCGATATTTGGACATTTGTCTCTATCGGCCATCGGCCGTATTTTCTTTTAAAAAGCCGAATTTTGATCAGTTGTATAAAATGACTCAATTTTTGATCAGGCACAAAAAAGATGAGCACCTCAAACTTGTGGAACCACTTGGATACATTACATACTTTTGTTCAAATTATATTAATAAGTTTAAATTTCTTTTTTGACATTTTAAGAAGAGTGTGAATGTTTACTACTGCTTGTTACATTGTGTGTTTACTCAGACAAAATATTTCATTGTTTTGAAAGCTGAATAAATGTTCAGAGGACTGGACACGACTTGTTGTAATAGATTTCTTTTAGTTGCTCAGAAATTGCTGCGTTTCACAAAAATGTGATAAATATATATTTATTTAACAATCGGCCTGAATATCAAATTGGAAAAATCGGCTATGCATCGGCTGCCCAAATTTGGAAAGCATCGGCATCGGCATCGGCATCGGCCCCCAAAAAACCCATATCGGTCGACCTCTAATAACAACACTCAGCTCATCACTCAGATACGATCAACCTCCGACTGAAACAGCAACAAACACTCCTGGTTTGGACGATTGCCCGCTAACTTTTAAATGATGTCTTTAAGTAACACCGCAGGATGATAAAATAAAAATGAAGCAATAAAAAATGCCTTCTCTGGGGCTCTTTCAGCAGAAAACCCATGGAAGTTGCTCTGGGAGTAGGGATGGGTACCTTTCACATTTGAAACGATATGGTACCAATGCCCAGTACCTGGAAATCGGTACCGGTACTCAACGGTACTAATTTCTGGTACTTTTATGTGGTTAAGTGGCAGGAAATATCAAGTTATTTAATAATAAAATATATTTTCTATAATTTCACATATTTATTCTTCAATATATGTGTTCATGTTCAGCATGGAAAATCTCCTACTCTTCCACTCCCTCACAGTCACAAAGATACATTTAGATACCTATAAAAGTACCTAATTAAGTACCCGCCCCTATCTGGGAGCTTTACTTCCAGTGGATAAACCGTAAAAAGTGCCCTCTGGATGCCCTACCCCGTGAGCTAAATGCCCATTGAAGCCCTTGTAGTTAATATAATAAAAAGTATTAGAGAAAAAGTGGCAACAAAATGCCTCCCTGTTGAATAAATGGGTGATATCTGGATGGTATGTGTTTGGTTATAATGCAAAGTTTGTGAGTGAAGTTCATTCAGCATAAACCAGCAACAACAGACAGACTGTGGAGATGGTTAACAAAAGCTCCTGGTCAGGACACAGCTAAATCAAATCATTGTGTTGTGAATTCCTCCATGAGGGTGAAATAGCGGCATCTGGTGGCGGAAAGTGGCACTTAGCTTTAAATGACTGTTAATGACTGACAGGTGTGCTGGGGACACAGGTGTCTCGTGCAGAAAGAGAGACCGTCATACAGTCCCAGGCCACGCGTCCATGAAAATGTAAGACTGTGTTTTCTTTATTATCTTAGGTTAATGATGATGATTCGTTATGTTATTTAAGTTTGTGTTCACCTTTTTTTTTTAATTGATGTTCGACACAGAAACCATCGTCTGGATGTAAATAAACCACATCAACTTGCCTCCACTGTCATCGGCTCTTTAATTTGAGTCTCTTGGGTGGTCAGCTTTAACCAGAACCTTGCTAGTTTTTATATGTGGCCTGTTTCTCACTATGGAAAGGTAGCACATCCAGTTTCCATTGTTTTTCAACATGGCTAAGCACAGACTGATCCATGTGTTTGTCCCCAGCAGGTTAGACTCCTGTAACGGCCTGCTCACTGGGATCTCTAAACCAGCTGGAGGACAGCTGCAGATCATCCAGACTGCTGCTGCTCCAGTCCAGACCAGAGCCAGAAAACATGACCATATTAGTCCAGCACTCAGGTCTGTGCTCTGGCTTCCTGTGGCTCAGAGAGTAAACTTTGAAACAGCTTCGCTTGTTTACTGGTCTCTTCATGGTTTAGCCCCAAAGTCCATCTCCGACATGTTACAGTCATATGAACCACCTCAGACTCAGATCTTTTTCTTTCTTTATTTTTAATTATTATTTTTTTTATATTATTATTATTATTATTATTATTATTATTATTATTATTTATGTATTTATTTATTTATTTATTTATTTATTTATTTATTTATTTATTTTTATTATTATTATTTATTATTTTTTTTTTTTGGGGGGGGGGGGGGGGGGGGTATTTTGCCTATTGGGATTTTATTTTCCTTTAGCATTTTATAGGTATTATGCTCTACAAATAAACCATACCATACCATACCAGCTTTATTTATAGAGCACTTTTAAAAACAACCACAGCTGTAGACAAAGTGCTGTACAGGTAGATCAAATGAAATGATAAAAACATATAAGTAAAAACAGACAAATAAAAGAAAAACATTTTCAAAACATTTTAAAAACAATAAAAAGCAAGTAAAAGGGAATAAAAGAGAATAAGACCAGGCAAAGAAACTAAGTCTCGCTGGAGTTAAAAGCCCAAGAATAGAAATGGGTTTTAAGACGTGTTTTAAAAGTAAACTTTAAACTTGCCGTGTCTGTTAATTAGTGATAGACTGATTATCGGCCGGGCCAATTATTGGCACCGATTTTGAGCATTTGAAGCATATCGGCATCTGCCTTTTTTTTTTTGATCCGGTGGCCAATAATAAGTTAAAATTCAGACTGTGTTATTTTGGCTCCTCCCTTTCTGCAGTCTCTACTCTGTCTCTAGCATCGTCCCACCCCCATCACCATCTGATTGGTGACACACAGAGATATTTTTTTGAAAACTTGACTTACCGTAGAAAACTTCAGGGAGTTTTTTTTTATTTTATTTTTTTTTGTGTTAGAGTTTGTTTCATCCCAAAGTTTGACACCAATATTTTCACCTTTACTGCAGATGAAAATCAGCCCCAAATATCAGTTATCGGCTTCTTTGACTACTGATAATCAGTGTCGGTATCAGCCCTGAAAAAAAACATATTGGTCTATCTCTACATCATTAAACATCATTAAATTTTATTTTAATTAGTTTTATTTTTTTATTGTAATTAGTTTGACTTCAATCTTTTTTGAATTGTTTGATTTGTATTTGTTCATCTTTATGTTCTCAAATATTCGCTTGGTTTTTATTTCTTTGACCTCACCTTTTCCTGTTCCGTTTCCCCTTTTTACACTTGATGTATTTCCCCTCCCCCCACATTTGTTTTTTTTATCTTTTTGTCTTTAACACACTCACTGACCCACCGTCTAACCGCCCTCTGTGAAAAAACACTTCCTGTCATCTCCCTGACTCTCTACTGTGGTTTTAACTGTCACAGCTCTTTGTTTGAATTTATTAAAGGATAGCCCCTTGAGATGCAGCATCTCATTTTCAAGGGGGTCCCTAAACAAACATAAGCATAAAACACAAGTTACATTACAACACATTCACATATAGACATACACCAACATAACATACAACAAATACGGATATCTTGCTCACCCTACTCCCATACACATTGTTACCAGTTGCTTTATAAATAAAGATTATATTTTTGTTTTTATGAACGCAGCATGCAGCAGGTATTCAGACAGCAGTTTTACTGAAACGGTGTTAACTTGACTTCCTCTGCACAAAGTGAAGAAATGATGATTAACAGGTGAAAAACAGCGTAAAGTGAGGAGCATGTGCAGCTTTATGTTCCCTCAGCTCTTCCCTCCCTGACGGGGGAGGACGTGATGTTCTGCAAACTGCACACATGATAAGCCGAGGGCCGTGAGCGCCATGAGTCTCCAGTTAGGGGAGCACTCCATCATCTGCTGCACAGTATACGTAAACATGTCACGGTAGGAAGTGATTACATAAGCTTCGACAAGAGCCGTTTTCCTGCGTACGTGCATAAGTTAAAAAAAAAAAAAAAAAACGCTAAAACCTCCTGAAAATCACTTTGTAAAACATCTTGATTCAAACTTTCTCAGCAACATTTTTCAGACAGTTAGAGCCAAGCAGAGAGCATTCAAGTTTCTACTTACAGAAAAATCAAACTGTTGAGTTCATCATTACTCTACTTTAACCACAGGTTTAGGAAAGTGACCGAGGAACTTCAGCAGTCAAATGGTTCAAACAGAGGATTAACAGTACCGTGATGTGATCTGTACAGTTTCCTCCTTCAGCTGCGTCCACAGTCCTCAGTTTGACCCGAATACTTTTGCTTCAAGGATGCTCCCAGCCGACACCCAACCCCCGACCAGAGCTCTGTGGGAGGACGCTGAGAACATGACGCACTGTGAGATGAAATACAGAAGGTAAGGCACAAGCTAGTGTTTTAAAAAACTTAATGTAATTCTTATTATAAATTTTTAGGGTGTTATAATGTTATTAAAAATTCAGTAAAATGGTAAATTTCATATTAACAAATGTAAACAAAAAAATGCACCCCCTGTTTTCCCTGTTTGTTTACAGGAACCACAGCTTCATTTTGAATCCCTTAAACTGATACATATATATATATATAAAGTATTTAAACACCATTTTATAAAGTATTTTGGTGAGGATGTTACAGAAATCCTAAAGGCTATGATCAAATAAAACAATTTTTCTCCTTTTTTCTCATATTTTCCTGTGATGCATGTTAATTCCAATTAATTTTTTCAAGATGTGGACATTTTTTTTTCTTTGTTTCCTCAAGAAAATGAGATAAACAAATCGATATCTAAAAAAAAAAAACAGATTTTTTTTCTTTAATATTTTCATTTTTATTTTATTATTACTTTTTTTAATTGCAGCCTTTTGGGGCTTCCGTAGATTTTTCCTCTTAGCATCTAAAAAAATAGATTTATTTGTCTCATAATGTTTTTTTTTCTCCTTATCTCTTATTCATTTATATCACAGTGTGTCGTGCATATCTGTAGTGTTTGTTCTTGTATTCACTGTATTATTTAAAATTTCAATAGAAAAAAATAAATAAATAAATAATCAAAACAAAATGCAAGAGCTATTGTTTCCAAAAATGAGCCCTCCCAATGTCTGAGAGAAAATATTAAAACAATAGGCTAAATAAATCGAGGTAACATCCTTTGAGGGATTCATCTTCCTTGAAGTGAAAACATGTTTATAAGACGAGAGAAGCTCGTCAGACATGTACTAATGAGTGTTAATGTTAACAGTAAAGTGTGGACATAAATACAGACTGAGTACTTTTAAACTTTGATAGGAATTGGTTTGACTGTGTGGTAAGTAGATCATCAAACTTTCAGACCTGGATCTGGAGCCTTCTACAGTGTCAATCCTTCTGTTTGTGTGTTGTTGTTTTTTTCACTGAAATGTGTCTGCAGTTAATCTTTCCCCTTCTGTTTAAATGAGTTGTTATAAAAAAAAAAAAAAAAGAAATCACAGTAAACACTGAATCAATGTGCTGAATTGAAACAAACCGGGCGGTAAAAGGTGTTTGAAGCGGTTCTGTTATTTCCGAGGCACCCTGAAGGCAACACAGTGTGTCGTCATCACTCCGTTTGGTGTTGCCATGGATACAGAGAAGGAGACACTTGGAAACAGAAACTGGGCTGAATAACTTCACCTCCGAGCAGGACACTCACCCAACAAAGCTGTTTCCTCCTCCTCTGTGGGACCGAGTGAGTCTGACTTTAATCTGAAGTCGATCCGGGAACTTTTCAATACGTCATAATCCGTGGAATAACAGTTTGTTGTGATGTCATTAAGTTTACTGAATATAACAACAGACGAGTGAAGTTAGCATCCTGTCAGCAGAGCTCCTCCTCAGGGAGTCTACGGACTCCTTCAGCTCATTAATGGAAATACAAAACAAATTATTTTAATGGACTTTTTGTTTTGTTTGTCACATGATAAATCCAGAAAAAATGTTTTAACTTAAGATATTGAAAGAAAAAAATGACCGACTGTTTTAGGGGTGTTTCTAATGGGGTTAAACAATCCAGCTTGTCAAGTTTATTGAAATAAAAAAAAATATTTTATCGATACAAGAAATGTCATTCAGGTTATTTTTTCAAGCAACAGAATAGAATAGAATAG
Organism: Halichoeres trimaculatus; assembly: GCF_033239565.1. Lineage (NCBI taxonomy): Eukaryota > Metazoa > Chordata > Actinopteri > Labriformes > Labridae > Halichoeres > Halichoeres trimaculatus. Next base: position 1,783,042 of record NW_027437189.1, read on the forward strand.
AATAGAATAGAATAGAATGTACTTTATTAATGCTTGAAGGGAAATTCAGAGTCACAGCAGCAAAACAAGAAAGTTTATGGTGCAAAACATTCAATATATAAATTATCCTCAGCTCACAGAGAACACCAGCCCCAGCACCAGTTAGCATCAGCATGCTACAGGCTGCTAGCAGGTGATGACACCTGTGTGTAAAATCACATGTCTCTTTCCTGACAGATGGAGACTGTTGTGGAGTCAGACCAGGAGGAGTCGGCTGGAGCTGGACCGTCACTGGAGGAGGACCTCAGAGAGACCATCAGTCCGTAAGAGACTTTTAGCTCCTGTTGTTCGTAGACTTGACCCACCATCCATTTCCCTGATTCACACTCAAGACCAATTTTAAAGATCATTTTCCCAAAATAAAGACGAATAAAAACATACTGAGTTTTAGTGCTTGATTATGATCAGATATCAGGATCCAAACTACACACTGTACTAAACAATATAACACAATTTATTACAGTGATATGCAAAAAGGAAGAAAACCACACCAAGTAAACCCACGCTAAGTTCCCCTAGTGGGAGCTAAAATATGTGCTACAGCACCCTTTTGATAGCAAAATGTGAGCTAACGTGCCCTTTTGGGATCCTAAATGTGTTTGAAAAGACCCTTTAGGGAACCAAAAGTGCATTTAAGTGCCATTTTTTTTAGTCAAAGTGTGCAATAAAGTGCCCTTTTGGGAGCAAAACTGTATATTAGAGTGGCCTTTTGGGAGTCAAATGAGCGCTAAATTTTCATTTTGGGAGTCAAAATGTGTGAGTTAGTGCCCTTTTGGAAGCAGAAATGACCATTGAAGGGCCCTCCTGGGAGCCAAAATGTGCGATGTGTGCTACGTTGACCTTTTGAGAATAAAGATGAGCCCCAAAGTTATTTGTTCAGAGTCAAAATGTGCTCTAACGTGCCCTTGAGGGAGCCTAAATGTGCTTTTAGAGGCCATCTTGGAAGCACAGAAGTGCGCTAAAGCAGTCTTTTATTAGTCAACATGTGCATCAAGTGGCCTTTTGGGAATAAAAATTAGTTCTAATTTACTTTTATGGGAGTCAAAATGAGTGCTAATTTTGTGTTTTGGGTACCAAAATGTGCAATAAAGTGGTCTTTTGGGAGTCAAAATAAGCATTTCACTTCCCTTTTTAGGGTCGCAACAAGCGCCAGATCACCTTTTGGGAGAAGAAATGTGTGCTCAAGTTTCCTTTTCAGAGTCAAAATGTGCGCTAACATGCCCTTGTGGGAGCTAAAACGTGTGCTACAGCACTCTTTTGATGGCATAAAGTGAGGCAACGTGCCCTTGTGGGAGCATAAATGTGTTTTAAAACATCCTTTTGGGAATCAAAAGTGCACTTAAACACCATTTGGGAGCCAAATTGTGTGCTAGAGTGGCCTTTTGAGAGTAAAAATTAGCGCTAAATTTTCATTTGGGAGTCAAAATGTGTTCCCCTTTTTGGAGCAAAAGTGTCCACCTTAGAGCCAAAATGTGCAATGTGTGCTACATTGACCTTATGAGCCCTAAAGTTTTTTGTTCAGAGTCAAAAAGGGTGCTAATGTGCCCTGGAGGGAGCCTAAATGTGTTTTAAGAGGCCATCTTGGAAGCACTAAAGTGCGCTTAAGCACCCTTTTTTTAGTCAACATGTGCATCAAGTGCCCTTTTGGAAGCAAAAATATGCACCGAAGTGAAGTGGCATCTTGGGAGCCTAAATGTGTGCCAAAGTGGCCTTTTGGGAGTTTTAATGAGAGCTAAGTTTCTCTTTTGGGAGTCAAAATAAGCATTTAACTGCCCTTTTAAGGGTCACAATGAGTGTTAGAGTGTCTTTTAGGAGCAGAAATGGGTGCGTTAGTGGCCTTTTGGGAGAAAAAATGTCCACCTAAGTGGCTTCTTGGGAGCCAAAATGTGTGCTTCATTCCATTTTTTCTTCCCTGTGGGAGTAAAAACACATGCTGATGTGCCCTTTTTTGGAGCTGAAATGTGTGCAAGTCTCTAGTTGTAAAATCATATGAACATGCCTCTTTGTCTGGTTGGTCGGTTAAAATAAGAATGAACAGCCTCTTGGTTTGCAAAACTTTACGTGGGTATATATCTTTTCTGTTTGATATGATTTCATACAGAACAAAAGGATACGATGTCTGATACTTTGACCACACTGATGGTAACATTGGGTGAAAACTGATCGTTTTTAAGACGATCACTAAACGATTTTAAGAAATCAGACGAACCAAAGTGAGTGAGAGTCAGTTCCTTTAAATAAATCATTTGAACCTCAGGGATAAGATAAAGTGTCGCTGCATTGATATTTTGTCCTGTCAGTGTCAGTGTTATTTACGACCCCTCTGACCCCGCTGGCTTTCCTTAGTCCGACCCAGAAAAACAACGACCAGCTGCGTCCTGAGTCCTACAGACTCAACTCCCCTAACGAGATCCACATGTTGAAGATCGCTGACAGCTTCCAGCGCCAGTACTCGTACCTGTTCCCTGAACGCAAACCGCTGCTGCTGAGCCCGCTCAACGAGTGCGGCGTGAAGGTAAGACCCCTGGGACACACCAGGTCCAGGTCCCTCTGTGGTCCCCTGAGTCCTCAGACCTTTCTCTGTCCTTCAGAAGTTTGTTTCCACCACTCTGGGGCTGACATCGACGAGCCTACCTGAGCTCTACACCTGGGAGGGCTGTGCCGGCTTCGTGGCGGACTTCCTGTCCCTGGTCCCTTTGGATCCCCCTGAAGACCTGGTGAGGGAGGAAGCAGTCCCTCAGAGACGCAAAAAGCCTTTGTTTGATGTGTGACTGTGACTCTGTGTGTGTGTGTGTGTGTGTGTGTGTGTTCCAGCCCAGGACTCTCTCCTCCCCGACCTGGGTGCTGCAGAGTCAGAGAGCCACGAGCTTCGAGTCGGCCTCCCTGCTGTGCAGCCTGCTCATCAGCATCAACTACGACGCGTACTGCGTCAGCGGCTTCGCCGTCAGAGAGATGTGTCTGCTGGACCAGAGCCTGCAGGACTGCCCCCTGCTGGACGCTCCGGTCCAGGTAAGCCCGGCTCTTCCTGCTCACTACCTCTCAGCTGCTCAGGTGTGGCCGTGTGCTCAGGTGTGCTTCCTGTTCCTGCTCTGTGCAGAGCGTGATCCTGGAGGAGCAGCTGGAGCACAGGTACGCGCTGAAGCCTCGCAGGGAGCTGAGGAGTCACTTTCTGACGCAGGAGGAGAAGAAGGAGCGGGACGCTGAAGCCGCACTGCTGCAGAAACAGAAACTGGAGGAGGTAACGTGACGTCACACCTGCACTGATCCACAGCTCTGACCCCACCCCTTCACCTTTGACCTCTCCTGCTTCAGAGCGAGCTGCAGCGCCAGCAGCCGCCCGCCGACCCCCTGCGAGGCCTGCGCAGACACTGCTGGGTTCTGGTGCTGTCAGGGAGCCGCGGCGTCCAGGAGGCCTTCTTCATCGACCCTCTGACGGGAAAACGCTACTCCACTGGCGACGACAACTTCCTGGGCGTCGACAGCGTGTGGGACAACTTCAACTACTACGTCAACGTGCAGGACTGCAGCGACGGCTGCGCTGTGAGTGACGACACATGAGGTCCAACCTCAGAGTCAGAGTCTGCGACAAATCTCAATCTGTGTGTGTGTGTGTGTGTGTGTGTGTGTGTGTGTGTGTGTGTGTGTGTGTGTGTAGAATCTGGTGTATGACTTGGAGGATCTGAGCCTGTGGGAGCCGGTCTTGTTTGGAGCCACCAGTAAAAAGCAGCTGACCCTGGAGCCGTCGCAGAGGAAGGAGAGTCAGACGAGGGTGAACAACAGCGAAGATGGAGAGGTGTGTTTTTGCTTACCAATCAGTGACATAAAATGAAAATCAATACATTTTAATTTTTAAAGCAGCATCTATTGTGTTCGTAAATGTTTGAACTCGTACCAAGAGCCGTGTCAAAGAGAAAATTCTGTTTTAACTGCAGAAGAGACAAAGTTCCTATTCCCATCTATCTATCTATCTATCTATCTATCTATCTATCTATCTATCTATCTATCTATCTATCTATCTATCTATCTATCTATGAGCACATGAGCAATAAAGAGAATGCAGAGAAGAGAAACTGAAACTTAAGTCTCACTTTGCAGGATTCATTCGGGAAAGCTCAGTTTAATGTTTCACGGTGACATTCAGTCACTCAAACTTCATGAAGACACATATTTAACATATATAAAGTCAACGTTTCACCTTTTTCCTTCTTTTTTTGTTCGTGAGAAGAGGAATCCCAGTGTTTTCGACATGCCCAGATCCTGGGTGGACGACATCAGAATCTCCAAAAAAGGTAGCACACGTCTATGTTTACTCATATCGTCTGTGTCATCAGTCTGACAGAAATAAGTAGTAGTAGCAGTTTCAGTTCAGTTAACTGGTTCGATAATAATCTCACCTACAAAACGTTTGCAGTGTCTTTAACCATCTGAGCTTGTTGAAGTGTGTCCCTGCTGATGTTGCCGTACATTTCCCTTCCAGACCTGGAGGACCGCTGGCCAGGGAGACAGAAGGTGACTCTCTACAGGAGAGCAAAGCTGGAGAGGTTTGCCATCTACCTGAGACGGGACGGGCTGGTCACACGGCTGACCACTTACAAAGACCTGAACTGTGAGGGCTCAGAGAGAAACTTATTTCCTTCCTGAAGATATTTCTCTGGCTAAAAAGTGCGGGGTATCAGTGGGTGACATGTTTCATCAGGGGATGTGGATCCTGTGCAGGACTCAACCCCATGAACCAGTACGCAGAATACTGTTTTCTAACATCTACAAGAATCAGAAATTTATTATTTTTTTAAAGACATATTTTGGTTTTGTTTGTTTACTAAAACTCAGTTTTAGGTCAGTTAGGCCGCTAGTGCTGGGATAGACGGTGGTACTCACCTCTGGTCCAAGGTTTCCTTTGACTAAAACCTGGTCAGGTCCCCAAATTACTGACCCCAAAGGCCTGAATTAGATTTATTGCCAAGTTTTGCATCAGGATGAATTTGCTTTGATTGATGGTGCAAGAACTGATCCAAAACACCAACCATGAATATAAATATCTGAACAATATGGGTGGGTCAGCGGGGTCAGGGGCCCTGTTTCTGTGGCATGAGGTTTTGGCCCTTGGTGGTTTTGGCCTCCTGCCAGAGGGGGTGTTTTAAAGAGTTTGTGTGCAGCCAATCACCTTCAGCCTGCCCCTGTCCTTCACTGTACTGTAGTGTATTGCACCGTACTGTACCGTACCGTCCCATACCGTAACATACCATACCATCCTGTACCGTAACTTACCATATATTACCGTACTGCACTGTACCGTACCATACCATCCTGTACCGTACCATACCGTACCATTCTGTACCGTACCCTACTGTACCGTGCCCTACCGTACCATAACGTACCATCCTGTACCGTACCGTACCGTACCCTACCATCCTGTACCGTAACGTACCATATCTTAACATACTGTACTGGACCGTACCCAACCGTACCGTGCCCTACGGTACGGTACCGTACCATCCTGTACCGTACTGTACCCTACCGTGCCGTACCATACCGTACCGTACCCTACCGTCTTATACCGTAACGTACTCTATCGTACCGTATCGTACCGTATCGTACCGTATCGTACCGTATCGTACCGTACTAGATGGTAATGTATGAGGTGAGGGTGGACTCAGTGATGGAGGTGTAGACCATCACAGTCTTTGGCAGGTTAAACTTCCTCAGCAGCTGATGTTCTGATCCCTCTAGAGGATCCTGGATGATGATGGTCCCCAGGAAGTGTAAGAGTCCACAGAGTCAACCTGGGAGTCTCACAAGGCAATGGGGGCAGGTCCACCACCATCTCTGCCGAGGGTGACAGACACCAGTAGCTTTAAGGCCACAACCTGCAGTGGTCTCCTCCACATTGGAGACTTTTAACATGACCTCTAGAGTTAAAGGTCACACTCCACCCTCCAAAGGTTGGGACTGAAACCTTGGGCACAGGGGCCTCAGGTTTGGGACCCTAAGTGATGCCACAGAGACGGATAAATGTGACAACATAATAATATCTGTGTGTGTTTAAGGGACGGAGGAGCTCAGGGTGAAGGAGTGGTTTCAGAACAGGAAAGACCACCTGGAGGAGCGGGAGATCAACAAGGTCGACGGCGTCACCTCAGAGCGCTTCAAACACGGGAGACGCTCCCACCTCACACGTAAACGAAAACACGAGCTTAAAACACACAGAGTCTCCTCATGTTATATCCCTCCTGATGGACTCGTGTGTGTGTGTGTGTGTGTGTGTGTGTGTGTGTGTGTGTGTGTGTGTGTGTGTGTGTGTGTGTGTGTCTTAGGTCACAGATTCACAGACATCGAGCACGAGTTGCTGTTCGGTACGGCTCAGCCCGATGATCTGGTTCGGAGGGTGGTGTCCCCCAGTGAGCTGAAGGAGTACTACGAGGGCCGCGCAGACCTCCTGTACTTCCGCCACGCCGTCTTTGACCCACGCGCTGACTTCAGAGAAGCTACAGAGGACGAAGAGTGGCTTCAGGTGACATACTCGACCTCAGCACTGACCCTGATCAGGACCAGCAGAGACAGGAAGACTGATCCCAGTCTGTCCTCTTTGTGCAGAAAGTGGTGGAGCGTTTCCACAGGAACTCATCCAAACCTGCCGACCAAGACGTCGCTGAGCGAGTGTTCCTGCTGGCTCACAATCAGATCGAGGTGACCTACCATTTGGACCCCCGCAGAGTCATCCCCGCAAAGAGGAGCTTCGTCAAACCACGGAAGTCCACGTTCGAGAGGAAGGCCGAGGAGTTCAGGCGAGACATGGCCACGAGCTTCCAGGTACGGACGACAGACGCAGAGAGCAGCTGTGTGAACATACTCTGTGTTAATGATCTGTGTGTGTGTGTGTGTGTGTGTGTGTGTGTGTGTGGGCTCAGGTGGATCCAGCTGAGAGGCCTCTGTCCACTCTGGCTCTGTATCGGATGATGAAGGCTCTGAGGGAGGATGAGGAGGAGGTGGTTCAACAAGTCAAACAGTCGAGGCAAAACGTGAGTGTCGACTGGAAACAGAGTTTTCGTTTCATCACCTTCAGCCTGGAAGACGCCAAACTCATCTCCTCTGAGGGACTGAGCAGACTCTGACCTGCACGATGATGTGGAGCAAAAGATGAAGTACAACAAAAACTGTTTGGATCTGAGAATCAAACTGAGACTCAGACTCTTTCTGTGTTGGTAGGTGATAGACACGGTGACCTGCAGACAGCGTGAGGAGGAAAACGTTGAGCTCTCCTTCTCTCCGTGGACGACGATGGGAGCAGCCCGGTGGAGCAGCAGGAGGCAGGAAATGGTGAGACAACTTTTCGTCTTTATGAGCAGCGTCAGTCACTGCGGGCACACGTCACCGGCTCATTCTGTGCCGCTGTAGGAGCGTCTGGCCGAGGAGGAGCAGAGGTGGTATCAGGAGAGGAAGGACGACATCCTGGCGCCTCTTTCAAAGTACCTGGACCAACCAGAGGGTCTGGACTCCACGAAGGCCAAGGAGCTGTACCAGCAGTGTCTGTCCAACTACAGACAGAGGCTGGTGGAGAAGGCCAACATCCTCCAGGAGCGCTACGACAAGGTCAGACAGGTTCGATAAGAGAGGGGTGGTGTACAGTGAGTGGGTTGTTACTGTGGACACGGTGTGGACATGATGTGAAGAGGATTTGTTTCTGGGTTTAGGAGACACAGGAGCTGCAGAGGATGCAGCAGACGTACCAGAAGAACCAGCTCACCTTGACGGAGCAGCAGGTGGAGGAGTACCAGAACGACTGCCGTAACAAGACGCTGCAGATCCACGTCACCAAGGAGCGGCTAAAGATGTACACACACAAAACACACACACACAGATACACACACAGATACACACAGATGTTTTCCCTCCAGAGCAGTGGTCTGCAACCTTAACCTTCATAGGAGCCATTTTTCCTCAGCTCACCTGGATTAAAGTCATTCAGGAGCCACAAAATCTACTTTATCTTTACAATAAAGACAAAAAAGTAGAGAAAAGAGTTTTTTTATAATTTATGCAATTGTAGATGTAATTTCCTGATTTATTATTTTGAATAAATTGGCAGAAATTTAAAAAATATTAATTTTTTTTAATTGCAAAAGCTTTATAGTAAATAAATAAATATTCAATAAATATTTAATATTTATTAAATATAAATACAAATAAAATTTCAACAAATTATTTGAATTTTAAAAATGTGCAAAATTTTCAATTTTATGGGGGGAATTTCACAAATTTCAAAACATCACTTAACCTTGCAAAAATGAACATAAATTGGGAATTTTAAGATACTTTTTTTAATTTGCAAATGTTTTTTAATTTAAAAAAAGGAAAAAAAAAATTGGAAATTGAATAAAATTTCAAAATCTTTAAGTTTTCATGAATAATACTTGAGTTTTTATAACATATATTGATAATATTGCTCCGCAAAAATTTGATAAATTTAAAAAATATATTTTCAAAAATTAAAAAAAAAAAAAAAAATTTTGAAATTACAAAAAAATTTGCAACACTTGAATTTTTTTTAAGATATTAAAAAAATGTCAAACATTTTTGAATTTAAAAAAAAAAAATAAAAAAATGAATTTATGAAATTTAATAAATTTGCAAAAAAATATTTTTAAAAGAATACTTTAATTGGATAACATATATTGATCATTTTGCCGAACTCAGTTTTTGTTGTTTGTTAACGTCTTGCCACATATCAATCATGTATATTAATCCAGCACGTTGTCAGTGAAATGAATCCATCCACACAGAATTAAAATCAGTATTTTCTCCAGATGAGTCTTTTTGTAGATGTAGTTATCTTCCCAGGGCTGTAAAACTTGAGGTTAGCCACAGGTGCATGGAAAGTTGGTGGGCTGTTGATGTTGTAGGAGGTGAAGTAGAGCGGTGGCAGGCTTTATTGACAGATGGGATGAAGATTTAGTTCAACTAAATGTTAACACAGGATTTTATTTAGTGTCAGTGTCTTTAATCATCAATACCCTCTGGAAGAAAAATAACTATTCTTTATTTCATGAATATTTTTAAAGCTACAAGGAGGCTGCAGATCATGAGCACAGAGTAAAAAGTTAAAGCTATCCGTGTGTTTGTGTGTTTCAGGCACAAGGTGTCAGCCACAGAGAGATACAGCGCTCTGGAGAAGAAGCTGAGAGAAGATCCTCGACTGGGCCCTTACCTGGAGGGCTGAGCCTGGAGCTTCCTGTCGTTTATTTTTTACAACCTTTAATCTCTCCATTAACGAAACCAAGGGCCCGTACTCACAAAGCTTCTCAGAGTCCTCTCACAGAGCTCTGACTTTGTGGCGTTTCCTTTGACTAAAACCAGAACAGGTACCCACATTACCGATCCGTACCGTACCACTTTATGGTTCCCTTCTGTTAGGGTGCCAGACTAAACCAGCCAACCCCAGTAGGTGGAGCTAGAAACACTGCAGTCCATTGATTGGCTGACAGAACGGTCACTTCCTGTGGCTCACAGACTTCTCTGAAACAAAGCTGGAATGTTCTTTATAACAAAGAGCCTCATGCCGATCACAGAGAAGACAAATTGCTGGATGTTTTTCATCAATGCACAGGATCAGGCTTTACTGATCCGACCCGTACCGAACTGTACTGATCTGTACCTGACCGCTTGGTGGAAACGGGGCTCTAGGAGCTCTTTTAAGGCCTAAGACACTTTGTGAATCACTTATCTTACCGAGGAAAAACTCTATGAATGGCGTCACTAAGAGCTACTTTAGCCTTAGGATGCTCTGTGAATATGAACCATGATGTTTAAAGATGCTCTTTTTACAAAATCATGAAAAGTCAAAGCTGTCTGTGAAGACAGGGTTTCTGCGGGAGTTCATCAAACATTTGATCACAGACCAGAAGCAGAAAGTCTGTCTCTGAGTCCTGCCTCTCCTTGCTCAGTCTGGATTCCTTAAAACAGTTTTTGGGTCAGGTGACCTCAGAGCTGAGAGGGTTCATTAACTAAACACATGTCTGAGGTGTTTTTGAACAAGCACAGACGAGTTCCTCTGAGTCTCACCTGGAAGGTGCAGGTCTTTGCTCTCTGTTTTCTAATAATGGAACTGTTGATGAATGCAATGAGCATCTTGTGTTATTAACTCATGGTTTCTTGTCATTTTTTGATCAGCAGGCTCCTGTAGTTAATGTTTAAATGTTTTTTCTTTCTAGCTGTCTTGTGTAAACTTTTCAGCCTCTGACCCCAAAACAGCTGTGCTGGTACTGATCTGCTTTGTCAGTGGATTTTATTAGTGAAAGTTCAGTTTCTCAGCATAAATTTTGTGAATGAGACACCCTCTGTTTCTATTTTTATGAACCCCCAAACTTAAAGCTCCAATCCTGTTTAATTTTAGGCACAAACGTCAATAATACTGCATTTCTGTTTTTTCACATGTCTAATGTGGTAAAGAAGAATTGTCTGTTTTTGTTTGATGATTTCCCGTCTGATTGCTCAGAGGTTCCCAAACTTTCAGCCTGTGTCCTCTCAGATAGCGGTGCCAGAAACCAGCGACTTCCTGCTGTGGGGGCGCTCTGGTGATACAGAGTTTGACATCTACGGTCACGGACTGTTCATGGGTCTTCAACAAAGAAATGTGAAAAACTGATGAACCATTTTCTGTTAGCATGGTTTTATATTAAAATTAACCTCTTTTGTTGTTTATAGTTTCACAGTAACTTAGAAAATATGCAGCTAGAGGGCATTTCACAACCCCTCTATCTGTGTTTTGTTTTGTTGTTTTGGTTATACATAAAAGCCCATCAGCATAAGATACAAGTAGTATAAATAATGTGGGAAATATAAATTTGTTTAAATAGAATTAGAAAAAAGACAGTTTGTGAGTCATTATAACAGAGTATTACTTTTATTTGATCAATAAATTCAGACTTTTATAAAGAAACCAGTTAGGTTTACCTGATTTTGTTTTTATATACAGTTAAACTTTTAAACAAGAAATAATCTCACACTCCGAAAAAATGTATTAATCAATTCATCTATTCCAAGTATTTCCTTTACTTTTCTTTCTTTTACAATCACTGTCTTTTATTTTTTTTCTACTATATTTTTTTATTTCATTTTGTCATTACTTACAAACATTTTACTTGGTAAAATAAATAAATAAATAAGTATTTCAATGGGTCAATAGAGTCGCCAACTTGTAATTATATTTAAGAAGAATTTCATTATAGTTTTTTTCTTTTAGCTTATATATTCAGGCATGGTATTTGTATGTTTTCCACCCCATAATAAATTTGAAAGTATTTTCTTTCCATGAATATTAAAAAACACCTGATTGGATTCTGGTGTGAGAACATGTGAAATGAAGAATGAAGCAGATAACGTATTGAATTCCGCACACTGTTTCTGCAGACGCTTGTTTTTAAGCCAACAAAGGGGTGGGAGCAGAAACCCCAAACACAATCCTCCAGCAGACAGATAAACACAAACCAGCTGAACATCTCATACCGCGCATGCGCTCTGAGATCATCCCAGCACCAAAGAGTGCAGAGCACAAGTAGCGCGAGAGGTAATCCAGCTTTTCTGGCATTTATTCACCGATTTCACTCTCAGAATTACATTTAAACCGCGCGAACGGTGTTAGGAGGGTTTCCGCATCCCTGACAGTTAACTCGCTGAAGCAGAAGTGTTGTTTTCGTGGAGCTGTCACTGTGACTCCGAGCTAGTTCACCTCAGTTAGCTGCGTTAGCTTATCTATTGAAAGTCAATGGAGAGAAGAAACAACTTAGTTTAACAAAACACGCTGAATGAATAAACTCCTGAGAGTTACTCGTCTGTTTCTAGACTGAAATACCGAAAACGATCGTGTACTTTTAAAGCATGTTGCGTTCTTTCTTATTTCACTGATTTGAGCTATTTGAAGCTATCACAGATAGCATTAGCATCTTTAGCTTCTGTCAAATATCTAAATGGCTCACGGGGGGCGGGACTTCGACTGACTGCAGTGTCGCCCAATGAAAACGCTGAACAGTCGTCATGGGCTGCTCCTTAACCAATCAGCTTCTTCGGCAGAAACTGACAGATGGAGTAGAAACTATGTCAGAGAATTGATTTTTAGTTACTTTCCTTTTTCTTTTGGAGTTAAACCGTTTGAAGCGGTGGTTTTATCCTCTTTGATTTACAGAGACTTCTTAAAGCTTAAGGCTGAAACTGTAAAAAGAAGAGTACAGTTTTGAGTTTTACTGTAACCGTTATCTCGGAGACATAAGCTACGTCATATACGTATGCTGTCATCACGTAACGTACATTAAACGTTTAAAAAACTCAAGAAAACTCTTATTTCGTGTTTTTTTTTTGTGATTAAAGAAGACATTACTGTAGTCCTGGAAAAAACTATAATTTTGGGTGTATTTTTTTATGCTTATATATATTTATGTATTTTACCCATAAGGCTATGCAAAGCGTCAGATTTAATTTGTTTACATGAAAACAACCGTAGATGACCAAAGCACTGTTCAGGCTTTAAATATGATACCAATTAATGAGCAAATATGCATTATTTACACCTGCAGTTGCATCTATTTTAACCTCACAGGTGACAGCTCATGCATGGGCTTAAATTATACAGTGATTTGTGTGTTTAGTGTCTCTTTGCTACGGAAGTGTATTGCATTCACTTGAAGAAAAAAAAACAACTCAGGTTTTTCAGAGTAATTTAGTCTTTGTTTTTTGTGGTAATTAATTTTGTTCTTCTGATTAATATTTTTTTATTGTTTTGTTTTTTGTTGGAACTATTTCTGTTTTTATGAGTAATTTTTTTCTGTTTTCAGATTACTTTTTTCCTGTTTTTAGGAGTATTTTTTTTCCTGAAGTATCGAGCTACTTTGAAATCCCGTGAGATTGTCCAACCTGCAGACGACTCCCGTGGATGTGTGGTGGCCCCTGTGTCCCGCATGGATCAGAGATCCTGTTCGGCACATATATGCCTTATCCTCAACTTTCTACCAGCTTTCCAATGTAGAAGCAATGCATGTTTTTAATGCCACATCTTCGTCTATTCCTTAAGTATTACATTGAACAATAGGCTCATATAAAATATAAGGATAAAGTTGAAAACATAACAAGGGTATCATACCCTGTGTGTGGCTAATACCTTACCTTTATTGACCCAGTACGGACCAGTAGAAAGTTAAGGATAAGGCATATATGCGCTGAACAGAATCTCTGATCCGTGCGGGACACAGGAGCCACCACACATCCATGGGAGTCGTCTGCAGGTTGGAGGTTCTCACAGGATTTCCAAGTATCTCGATACTTCAGGAAAAAATTATTCCAAAAACAGGAAAAAAGTAATCTGAAAACAGAAAAAAAATACTAATTAAAACAGAAAAAACTATAACAAAAAACAAAACAATAAAAAAATATTAATCAGAAAAACAGAATTAATAACCACAAAAAACAAACTGAAGAATACATTACTCTGAAAAACCTGAGTTGTTTTTTTTTTCTTCAAGTGAATGTAATACGCTTCCGTACTTTGCACCCTGTTGTATGCTGTATAAAAAAGTAGACATCTTAGAAGATCTCTGTAGAAAGCTAACAGGGGAGGATCTGTATTTGCTTTGTTTCTTGGCATGATTTTTGCAAAATTACTGCTCTGTCTCTGTAAAGTGCATCACACCTCTTCTGTTTTGAGCCCTAAAATCTAAATCTTGGACTCTAAAGAAATGTGGTTTTCTGTTTGCTTGGTTTTATCCCAGTTGTAACAGAAGAGGAAGTAGATAGTTAAAAAAAGAGATTTTGAATTTGGAAAGTAGTTGCAGTGGATGCAGTCACACCATCAAAACTCATGAAAAACTTTGAAAACGGATGGAGTCAAGTTTCCTCTGTTTTATTCCAGATGAAGACTCCTCCGGACAGATCAGGAATCATCTTTGAGGTTGGGGCTCAGCTTGAAGCCAGAGACCGCCTCAAGAACTGGTAAGGACAACACAACTGAGGACACAGAAAGCTCGTTGTATGAGTAAAAATGTTTGACTTTTGTCCCGTCAGGTACCCAGCTACCATCGAGAAGATCGACTACGACACGGAGCAAGTCCTGATCCACTACCGTCAGTGGAGCCGGCGACACAACGAATGGTTCCAGTGGACTTCGCCGTACCTGAGGCCGCTGGAGAGAGTCAGCCTGAGGAGGCAGGGACTGAACCCTCCGTGCTCGCAGCCGGTACGACACAACGTCCACAGGATCAGCGTGTTTCTCCTCTGCTCTGTCAGACTTTAATATCTTTCTCCTGTCTCTGTCTCAGAGGTTTGTTTCAGGTACCAAGGTCCTGGCCTGTTGGACCGACTGTCGCTTCTACCCGGCCAAAATCCTCAGAGTCAACAGAGACGGTGAGGCTCTGCTTCACCTCTCACTCCTGGTTTATTCTGCTGATTAAACCCTCAGTCGTTTAAAGTTTTGTTTGTGTTTCAGACTCGTACACGGTGCGTTTCTACGACGGCGTGGTTCGGACAGTGAAGCCCACCAAAGTCAAACCTTACCAGCAAGTAAGAGACACTCAACTCTGATTGGTTCTCATCAGATCAGCTTCATTTGAGCGTGAACTCATTAATTTGTGTCTCTGTGAAGAAATCCAGATCAGAGAAGTGTGCAGTCGGGAGCGAGGGATGGGAGGAAGGGGAGAGCGGAGAGGATGGAAAAGAGAGTGAAGATGATGATGAGGAGGAGGAGGAGGAGAAGGAGCAGGAGGAGGGGATGAAGGAGGAAGTGTCGTCAGAGGAGAAGGAAAGAGGTGAGGACGTGGAAGAGGAGAGGAAGAGGAAGGCAGAACCTTCATCCTCACATCCAGCAGCGAAGAGGAAAACAGACGACGGTAAATGACACAGAGTGCTGCTCAGTTTGTTTCTCAAGAGAGAAAAATGTTTGTTTACGATGTTTCCTTCTCTGGTGACTCACCTTTCTCCCAGGTGGCAGCAGCAGAGTCCACAACGAGCCAATCACAGCTGACTCCTCCCAGCCGGCTCCTTCAAACCTGGAGAACGTGGAGAAAGGTAAACCTCCGACTCTGCTCCATCACTCCTAAACCAGAGAAATGTCAAACTGTAACCCTGAGGGAGTGAGTGTTTTAGATCTCCAGCAGCAGGAGTTTAGCGAAATGGAAACAACTTTTGTTTTCAATATCACGTGAAAGATTCACCTACAGAAACACGGCAGCTTTTTTTCCTGATCCTTGTCTTTTCACTACTTCCTGAAAGAGTCATTTCTTCTGTCATCATTTCCTTTCGAACAGGAAGTAGTTTTAGGATTTATGATATATTTATCGTAGTAAAGTAAAATAAATGTCACAGAGTTTGCCTTTAAATTAGTTTCCTATCCCGATGAAAAATGATCCACAGTAGTTTTTCCACAAACAGCTGGGTGAACAAATCAAACACACCTTTCCAGACAGTGTTTGTGTGTGTGTGTTAATGAAGCAGCTGAAGCTCTCAGTGGATCAGTCTGAAGACAAACAGTGAAGTCATCTCCTGTTTGTCCTGAATTAAACTAATACCTTCAAATTAACAAACACCGTCATGCAACACAATGGGGCTAATAGCTTAGCATGAGTACATTAGCTTTAGCGTAAGCTGATGGGGACGAGGATGATTGACATTTGGCATTTTCTCGAACTCTAATACAGACATGTCGAAGCAGGGCAAACACACTATAAGTCAACTTAACTTTATTTAAAAGCACTTTAAAAACAACAGAATGAAAACAAAGCATTTTACACAAAAGATGGTGCAGGTATAAAAACAAGTATGAAGAACTACAAACACTTAAGAGGAGCAGAGTCTTAAGCTGGGTTAAAAGCTCAGGAATAAAAATAGATTTTAAGACTTTTTTCTTTTTCAAACAAGCGATCGGATGCTACATTTCTGTAGTTTTGATCAAACGTAACTAACGTTAAATAAAGTTTGTTACAATAAGACAGCTGTATGCCAAAGTTATTTAACTGGACAGCAACCTCCCACAGAGGAGTGTGTGAGGAGAAGCGCTGATCCAGACTCATACGTCTTCAGCCGAACCTTCGATTTTTGGGGTGCCGATTCAATTTGAATTACGGGTCGCTTGATATTCCCATTTTTTACAGTTTTAAGTTTTTTTCTTTCAATACCAGACCATGAGGAAAAAAAAATAATGATGATGATTTCAATATACTATATCAAAAGCCATATTCTCCCTTTAAATGCACATTACGTCAGTCAGAGAAAAATATAACGCCCTCTGCTGGAGGGCGAATGACTTTTTTGTCATTGTAACAAGTACAACGAAAGTCAGAAGTCAAAGCAGCAATCAAGAAAACCAAAGTAAGAAAGTGTATAGAAAGTGCAAAAAGCTCCATAAGAAAATAGATGCTGACAGCTTGTCCATCATTGTCCAGTCAGCCAGCCTCCACCTCCACAGGGTCCAGGACTGAGCTTCTTCAGCAGTCTGTTCAGTCTCTGTCTCCTGGATCCTGAGATTAGCATGATGCTACTCTGCCGTATGGTATTCCCTCTGTTGCTGGGTTAGCACGGCTAGCTCGTCCATCTTATTGGAGATAGATCTTACGTTCCCAATAACGATGGATGGAAGGACAGGTCCATGTCGTCACTTCTTAGCTCACACACCTGAGAACCAGCACGTCGTCCTCACCTCCTTCTCCTCACCATGTGGGAAACATCAGGCCTAGCACCAGTTAGCACTGACATGCTACAGGCTGCTAACAGCTGATTTCACATGTAAACAATGCAGCCATGGTTACATGTAGGATCTCCAGACAAACACAGGAGAAAAAGTAGTAAAAATATCACTGAAGACAAAACCAGTTTGGTGTCCATGACCAAAATATGAGCCACACAAAGTGATGATCCACTCAAAATACAGAGATGACGAAAAAGAGACGAAAAAATTACAAGAAACAGACAAAGAAGAGAGAGCAGCCATAGCCAGCAGGGCGGCGCCTAGCAACATAAAGTCCGTTGTTTGCCTCTGTCGTCTGATAGTGGGTGAGATCTTTGAGTCGGGTTGAATAAAATAAACAACCTGGAAGCAGTATCATTTATTTGGCACCAAAATAAAAAAACCTTTAATTTCTTGTCATTGCTTTCAATAATTCGACATTTAACACCTGCAGCCACTTCAGCTTGCATCCCATAGCACTACAATGACCTCTAGTGGCCAGGTAACATATTGGTCGTACATGAAAAAAAAGCAGTAAATTTCTTCCAACCTAGCTCATAAAGACGACAATGAAGGATTCAAATTTGGAGAAAAAGGTTTTTTTTTTACCAACAAAGAAACTCAGTTTCAAGAATCCTAGAACAGAAAATCCAGATGGTTGTGAATCAACCCCCCATTAGTTATACAGAGCTGTTGTATGAATATAAATCCCACAATATCAGCTCCAGACGTACAGAAAATAAACATTTTCAATAGATCATTCAGGCCCTTTGATTTTGTTTTTTATTTTATTTGATATTCTGCAGCTCTGAATTTTATTTTGTGAAATTTTGTGTCACAAAGTTTTTTTACTCCCAGAGTATTGTGCTTTTCTTTTAGTCTTTATTTTGTCCCTCTTGTGCTCCTGTAGTATCTTAACACAAGATACAGCTCATAAAAAATTATATTTTTCTTTCTCTGGTGTTTTGTTAAACCTTTATTTTACCCTCTGTCTGAAGCACTGTCTCTTTAAGGTGTGTAAACTTTGAGTAGACCTTGGTGTTTGAGGCCCGCCCTGACATCCTTACAGGTTTAGAGACAGATTCATTTACCTGTGTTTGAAATGTGTTTTCAGATGTCCTTCTGGAGCGTCAGTCCCACCTGCCCACCACGCACAAGTTCAGCAGAGAGCCATGTGAGTGCACACACACACACACACACACACACACACACACACTGAAACACACTACAGCAGAGTATTTAAAGGCGTAGTCAGTTTTAAAGTCGTACCCGTGTGTCCGTCCGTCTCAGTGTACCGGGTGATAAAGAACCAGCCTCCTCCCATCCTCTCCATCGAGCTGGACCACAACCCCTTCAAGTGTCCCACCGCCGGCTGCACCAAGTCCTTCAGGAAGGCCAGCCTCCTGCACTACCACATCAAGTACTACCACTCCGACCAGCAGCTGGACGAGCAAGGCAGCGAGCGCGAGCCCCCCAGGTCAGGTCGACGGTTTGAATCCCAGAGTAAAAGCTTTGATCTGAGGTTTGTTTGGTCTGACTGGAGACGCTGCTGCTGTTGTAGGAGGAAGAGGTCGTCATCCAAAGACCAGGACAACACCTGTCACCACGAAGAGCGGGAGCTCAGCGCCATGGCAACGGGTACGTTTGAGCTAAACAGTCACATTACAGCGCTGACATCACACATGGCTCATCTGCTTTTCATCCCCGTGTGTTAGCGGAGGTGAAGAAGGAGGGAGCGAGGGAGAAAAGTGGAGGACTGGAGAGGAAGGAGAGGAAGAACTTCCTGCGAGTCAAACTGAAGAAGAAGAAAAAGAAGAAGAAGAAGAGGAGGAGTCACTCAGGTGAGCGTCAGCGAGCAGGGGAGTATAAAAAGAGTGAAAGAGTGCATCCACTTCCTCTCTTCTCTAAAACTGCCCTTTCAAAATAAAAGCCAGGATAATAAAAATGTTAGGAAAATAAAAGGAGGAGTTTCTTTCCTGTTTGTCAGGACTCGGCAGCAGCGACGACGAAGGCTCGGACAGACCTCGCATCACGCTGCAGCTTTCCCCTGAGCTTCAAGATGAACACACACACGGTGGGACACACACACACACACACACACACACACACACTGACTGTAAGGAAACCAGC
The DNA here is from genome assembly GCF_033239565.1 of Halichoeres trimaculatus. NCBI lineage: Eukaryota > Metazoa > Chordata > Actinopteri > Labriformes > Labridae > Halichoeres > Halichoeres trimaculatus. The sequence goes on from NW_027437189.1 coordinate 1,801,910, forward strand.
TGTCAGTGACCCCACTCTGACCTCTGACCTCTTCTTAACCCTTCAGTGGATGACGGCAGCGACTGGTCGACTCTGACGGCGGAGAGCGGAGAGGACACGCCTTCTTGGCCCGTCTCCATGGATACAGAGGAATGTGAGGTGGTGAGGTGTGTGTGTGAGGTGGACGAGGAGAACGACTTTATGATCCAGGTACGGCACACACTCTCACACACACACACACCTTCTTCATCTTAATGTGGAGTTGTTAGCTGAGTCGTCATGTCTCTCTTTGTGTGTGTGTGTGTGTGTGTGTGTGTGTGTGTGTGTGTGTGTGTGTGTGTGTGTGTGTGTGTGTGTGTGTGTGTGTGTGTGTGTGTGTGTGTGTGTGTGTGCAGTGTGAGTCGTGTCTGTGCTGGCAGCACGGCACCTGTATGGGTTTATACGAAGACAACGTCCCTCACAACTACATCTGCTACTACTGCAGACACACAGCAGGTAGGGGGTGGGGTCTGGTCTCTGAGGTCTTTCTGGGTCAGGGGGGTCCGGACTTTCCTGAGTCTGATTCTTTGAACTCTCACGCCCAGGTTGGAGGCGGGCCCAGCGCTTCCTGTCAGAGCCTGATTTGCTGATATCTGGTCACATGTTCGGCCTGTCCTGCGTGAAGGAGAACTACTCTGAGATCAACGCCTCCAAGATCTCACACACCAGACGCCTGCTGGCGCACACGCATGGTCTCAATCAGGTCCTCAGCGGGCTGCAGCTGAAGATCAGCCTGTTACAGTGAGTCCCAGCGACAGCCCAGCTCCAGATCCTGGTCCTCAGAGTCCATCTGAGAAGGTTTTACCTGTCTGTTTGTACCCGCAGCTCCCCGTCACACCCCGACCTGCAGCTGTGGAGGTTACCATGGAGACGAGAGGAGGGGCCCAGACTGGCGTCCAGCCCGAGAGGAGACACGCCTCTCTGCTACGTCAGCAGCGAGCACTGCTACCAGAAGCCTGGAGCATCATGGGAGAAAACAGAGGAGGCGGCTGCAGTGAAGCAGGAGCAGGACTCTGAGCAGAAGGTAACGTGTTCGTTCGATGCTGCTGTCTCTGGAAAATACACGGTTGGTGGGTCAGAGGGAAAGTTGTGGCTCTGTAATATAGCTATACTGCTAACGTTATGACATGACTGATTCCTAAAGCTGAATGTAAGATAACATTACCTGTAAATATAGAAATATAAGTACCACAAAGGATATCGCAAGGTGAGACCTCTAAGAAGCTAAATTTATCATTACTAAGTTAAAAAACAAAACATTATCGTCTTTCACTCGCTGTCACAACTTTTCTGTGTCTGATGGGATAACTGATCTCCTTACGTTCATTGTGTTGTGACTTTTGCAAATCATCTGACACCTACCAGCCACCATAGTTTTGAGTTGGACATGGCCAACAGCGACCGGTGAATAAAAACACAAGTGTTCACCAATCGCTATTGTCGTCACTACAGTGGACGGATTTTATAGTGTTTTGATGCCCTCTGCTTTTGTCTGTTGACTAAGGATGGGTATCTTTCACGTTTGAAATGGAGTGAATCGGTACTACAGACGGAATTTGGTCAGTACCTGTAAAAGTACCTAATGCGATACCCATCCCTACGGTTGATGACATCAGCAACAAAAGTTACGTCTATCAAAATGACAGTTCAGCTGTTGAAATGTTTGGGGTGTCCACAGTTACCACTGGTTTCATCCTCCTTCCTCTTTCAGCACATTGAAACTTGTGGGACAAGGTTTCACTCCTTTTGTGTGGAATTTTAGTCGCAGTGTAAACAACAGAAAAGAGCAAATGAACTTTGTCCAAACTTCAGAAATGTCACTATGATTTAGAATTCAAACAGTGAAATGAAAAAACAGCTAGTGTTACACTCACAGAGCGGCAGGCTTCACCTTTAAACATCCTGACACTTTTTCTACAAATCACAGTTCATGCAAACTAAGATTGATAATAACCACATCTTCCATGAAGGCTTTTTCAAAATTAAAGGAAGGGTCTGCAGGATTGTCCTAAAGAATAAAATATCAACCTTTACAGGAATAATCCTGCTCAGTTGTCTTCTCTGGGCCTCTACACACGTGTGTCAGTGTCTGTGTCTGCCTCAACCCTCTCCTCTGCCTGGATGCTAGTGTTTGTGTTGTTAAGTTTCTGAGCAGAGATTAAGCATGGTTGCCCCAGCCAATTACAACGCACCCTGTGCAAAATTGACTTTGTGTGTGCATTAGCGAGGTGAAGAAGCTAAGATTGGCAATGATAGCGGATGTAGCACGGAGGAAGAAAAAAAACAACAAACGTGAAACGAAACCCCAAACAGATGAAGCTTTTTCCTAAACGAGGGTCAAGCTTGGCTCCAATTTCACTCGCTTTTAGGAACTTGGAGAGCAGCATGGGACAAAAAGTGACAGGAGTTAGCTTTCTGCTAACCAGGTATGTGTCAAATACCCGTGGTTAGCTTGTTCTAACGTGCTAAGTCAGGTGCACGGCTCTCGAGTCTCCCCCACATACAAACCCGATGCAGACTCTACCTCTAAATATTCACATTAGGATATTTTAAAGTCAGGCTTCAAAGCTTGGTCTCAGTGACGGAGCCGTTCATGATGACCAGTGGTGGGATCACAGGTAAAAAGGACGTATGATGTAATCAGGGGGCGTGGTTAAAAAAGACAAAGCTCCTCGTCTTCACAGCTCTGAACAGATTTCTGCTGTTGCTATGAGACCAACAAAACCAGTTTAAGCCTTTGGGCTCATTCTGGTTAATGTAGGACTATTTTTACCTGCTGTGTGTGTGTGTGTGTGTGTGTGTGTGTGTGTGTGTGTGTGTGTGTGTGTGTGTGAGGAGAGAAACCGTACATCCGATCATTCAAAAGTTCCTCTCCTGAATCTGTTTTACAGGAAATCAAGTCTGAAGACGTCGACCTGAAACCGGCCGTCATCACCACAGACACACACGCCGTCACACACATAGACACAAGCAGGATAAAGAGAGAAAACACACACGCTGACTGCAGCGAACACACACACGCTCGCACGGCGCCTGAGGCCGAGTGTCAGCTGAACCTGCAGGAGCACGTGGAGTCTCTTCACCAGCAGATCAGCAGCAGGATGGACATGATCGAGAGGGAGCTGGACGGTAACACACACACACACACACACACACACACACACACACACACACACACACAGGCTCATGTCAGTGCAGCTGAAATCACAGTTGTCATTTTAAGCGTGAAAGTTTAGCGCTGCGTCGTTCGATGCGCCGATCGATGCCGCGCCTGAGCTGACCTGATTCATCTGATGCGCCTGTTGATCCAGATTAATAGTTTCTGTGTCAGCGTCAGGAGAACATTCAGGGCTCTGAGTTCAGCTGCTGGTAGAAAGTTAAAGCTGCTCCGTAGCAGCTTTATCCAGGATGTGTGATTTTATATCCACATCAGCAGTTTTCGGAAACTTCTGATGTGTGTAGCCTGTTAGCTAGGGTACGTAGCATCCAAAAGTAGAGGAGTTTCAGGAGGGTGTATTCTGCTTCCTCATGTATTAAACATGGATATATAGAGGGATTATCAGGCTGCAGAAGCATCTCTTAGAAACGAGACGCCACCTGATCCCTGCTACGTCATCCCCTCTGTCTGTCAGAGCGACTGTTTCTTCTTCCAAAGCGAACACATTTTTACAAAGTGATGATGAACTGATGTCAGATCAGTGCGACACACTCACAGCAAACAGACATCACCACCATGGACTGCTTCACATGAGTGATGAGCAAGGAAACGCTAACGTTAAGCTAAGTTTTCAGAAGCTTTACTATGTCGTTTCTGGAAACTGTAACGTTAGCTTATGTAGCTAATGCAGCTAATGCAGCTTATCGGTCTGATCACCCATGAAATGCAATCAATCAATCAATCAATCAAAATTTATCTGTACAGCACTTTTCCAGGGTTCCCGCGGATCCTTGAAAAGTCTTAAAAGGCATTGAATTCATAATTCTAAAAATAAGGCCTGAATTGGCATTAAAAAGTCTTAAATCCAAATTTCAAAAGTCTTAAAAATTTGAACACATTGGTTACATTTATGTTAGTTTGAAGTAAAAAAAAAATTAAGTAACATTTATCTATTTTTCTAAATAATTTCCTGATTACTCTTGTGGTAACATTGTTTAATCACAATAGCAAAACTAACAAAACGGTGATGTGGTTGCACCAGGAACTTTTACAACAGACGCATGTCTTGGTTCTACCTCAGGTGCCTGGAGAGAGAAAAAAATGAGGAAAAATTGGCGAAAGAAAATCCAAAAGGGGCTTAGGAAAAATGATTATGGCAGCAAAATTGAGAATTAAATTTGAAATTAAAATTCCAAAAATGGTTGTGACAGTGGCCAAAAAAAGAATGGGGGCAAAATAGGCATTAAGTTGTAAAAATGGGGTTAAAAAAAGGCAAAAAGTGATGCTTTTTGTAAAATAAACAAAGGGTTAAAATTCCCTCTAACCCAGGTAATTCATGTGGTGTTTTTGTTTGTTAGTTTTGTTTGTTTCAATTGTGGTTCGTTGTCGACTTGTTTTTAAATTTGATTTCCAACGTCATTAAAAAAGTCTTAAAAAGTCTTAAATTTAACTTGCCTTGAGCTGTAGGAACCCTGTTTTCATACAAATAAAATGTAGCACAAAGTGCTTTACAAACAGACACATGAACTAAATAAGAGAATTATACCCTAAACCCACTCCACCCAGCCCCGAAACCCACCCTCACAGTGTCAATAAAAAGCAACATAGATAAAAGACAGTAATAGAGCACACTGCTGTATCCAGTACGTACAGAGGAAATGCCGTCTTGAAGGTTTAAAAATAAGAAAACACTGGAGGTTAGGAAAAGAGTATAAAATTAAATATATCATAATATAAAATAAGAAAATGATTTTTAAGAATTAAGAATAAAAAATACTTGAAATTAAGTTAGAATATACATAATATAATGATAAATAAATGAGGATTAAAACAGGAAAACTAGAGAATAAAATATGTAAAATATAAAAGATTTTAAAAAGAAAAGATTAAAAAAATATTAATAAATAGTACATAATTTCATTTTTGCATTTTGATGTCTAACATTTAACAGATGTCACTGTTTTATTAGTCACAGTTTATATTTGGATAATGTTTTTCTGTTGATTCACCAACACTATGCAAATAATATGCAAATCACACTCTCATAGCCCCTCCCCCTAACCCCTCCCCTTCACACCAGGGCCATGTCCACAAGTAGCCAGGTATTTTCAAAAATGAATATCCCCCCTCGTTTGTTTTTAAAAATACTTCCGTCCACACGCAGCGGGTAAATCCTCCTGTGAGTGCGGCTCGAGGTATGCCTAACCCATAATGGTTAATCTTTTCCAGACGTAAAACCTGTGTCAGCCAACCAGAATGAGCCCCCGTCATTCAGCTGTGATGTTTAAGAACCCAAAACTCTGTTTACCGGCGTCTACACGAAACCATGAAACCGGAGTTTTCCAAAATCTTCACTTTGGCCGGAGTTTTTAGAAAACATCGTTTTCGGTGACATAAAACTGCGGTTTCATGTGGACGACAGGCGTAAATGCATAAAAATATATGCGCTTTCCTAAATACCCGGCTACGTGTGGACATGGCCCAAAAAAGTGACAGAAAGTAGAAACTGAAAAAAGACAGGAAGTGGAAAAAAGTGTATCCAAAACATGGACGTTATAAACGGTCACTGATCAAACAGTGACATGAAATAAATCTGATTGGATATATAGAGGGAACAACCTGTCTCTCTGTGTCTCTGTCTCCAGTCCTGGAGTCCTGGTTGGACCACTCCGGAGAGCTGGAGCCCCCCGACCCTCTGTCCCGCCTCCCGCAGCTCAAACATCGAATCAGGCGGCTGCTGCGTGACCTGTGCACCATGAGGCGCCTGTCGGTGTTTCGCTGACACCTTCCCCTCCTCAGACTTTGACCCCTGACCTTCGACCCTGCAGGTCTGTGGTGGTGGACTAAAGAACGACAGGACCAGACGGACTCTTTGAAAGCGAGCTGTTGTGTTTCCTGTGTGTCACGGCACAGCGCCCCCCGGTGGTGGAGAGAGGCTGAGCCGCCATGAAGCAGATTTTAAGTGTTTGTAAAAACGACTGAAAGGTTCCAGATCATTTCACAGACAAGTCCCAGACCAGATGGATCAGGTGGATCAGGTTTAGGTGAACTCTGTCAGCTCTTCAGCTCCCAACGCAGGAATCAAAAATAATCACAGCGAAAATATGAACAAATATTATATTTGCTATAAACCTCCAGTTCCAAAGTGACTAAACCAGGATAACCACGTCCCTGCTCTGCTCTGGGAGCTCAGAGTTTGTCAGTGTTTGGGTGTTCAGCTGCATCAAACCTTTAACAAACAGTCACGTTTCCAAATTGAAAGCACGTAAACACGCCACAGTCAGACGATCGACTCGTCAGCTCGGAGATTGGGACGTCTGAGCAGCACCTGAACGCAGCGTGGATGTAAATCAGTTGATAAGCTAAAGAAAGTTCACAGATGCTGTTTTAGGCTCAGGTAGAGGAGCCTCAGTGGGTCATGACTGTGCATTACAGCCAAAAAGAGAGATATGTTATCGTCTGCAGTCAGCTTTTTCCTCCAGCAGAGTCTGATCCTCAGATTATTCAAAAACGACACATGTTCAGTCAGAAAAACCTCAAAATTTACAGAGAATCAAACACGAGCAGAGGGAAACGACTGAAACAGACTTTCTGAGTGTTAACTTCTGACCTTTTTGTTTCATTTTTAAGTATTTATTCATGTGTATTTCTCCACTTTTTGTAGGTTTTTATCACTGCTTTTATTTTTTCTGACTTTAGAGGAAATATGTGCTGAAGCTTCTTTCAAATCCAGTTTTTAACAGACGTTGATGTCCCACCTTCTCCTTTGGGATCATTGTTTAAAACTCAGTTTGTAGAGCAGCTGCCTCTTCTTCATCTTCTTCTCTGTCTCTCCTTTAAAGGCTCCAAATAGGTTTTTCTTCTAGTTTAACAAACTAAGTCACCGCTGTAAATACACACACTTCCTCCTGCTGGTGCACTTTCAGTTTTGTGAATATTTCTCCTTAAAGCCGTTGGGCAGAGCGAGGTTAAAGCATCCAATAAACTTTACGACACCAGCTGAGAGCAGCTGTTTTTATGTCACAGACTAATGTTTATACTGACACTGTGTACAAACACCAAGGTTTTAAAAACTCAACCTGTAATAACGAGTAATAAAAGTGACTAACGTCTAACAGGAAGCACAGGAGGTTTGTTTACATCCTCAGAGACTAATTCATGTTTAATCCCATTAATCATTGGTTAATCTGACCGAAAACTAGAGACTAAAAAACAGCTTCTTCATTTTTCAGCCAAAACAAATCTGAAAATGTAAATACGTCAGAGTGAATGTTTTCTACATTTGTTGAAGAAAGAGATTGTACAAAGCTGCAGATGTATTTTGATAGAAAGATTCTGGATCATACATAACCACAGACGTTCTGAGAGATTGGGATCACTGTAGAAACAGGACAACTAGAATGTGCTGTTCCAATTTTCAAAGTCCAATAAATGAATAAATATTATTTCAGCCTCGGTCTGACACACTTTGTTGAGCTGCTGTCTCTTTAAGGCTCCCTGTTCCATAAACCCCCTTCACTCTGATTGGCCAGCCCTATAGACTATGCGCCTGTCTTTTCCTGAAACTGTGAAATGAAGTCAGTAGGTGGACGCGGCCATATTGGATGTGACGCGGGCTTTGAGTTGCCATTTTAACAGCTACAGGGCGCCCGTCAGTCATGTGAGCTGATTGGACAATCTTTTGATCTTAATATATTCTAAACCACTGGGTCAGGAACAACCCCCCCCCTTAGGGATGGGTACCTTTAACATGAAACAATACTGTACTGATGTGGCAATTGGTAAACATATTTATTTCTCAATATATGAACTTGTAATGATGTATTTAGGTACCAAAACATGGTACAAGGCACTACAGACAGAATTCAGTCAGTAAAGCCCCAAAAATGTGTGCTAGTAGTGAAATCAGCATCCTTTGTCTTGTTTTTAAAGGTCCCATATTATACAAATCACTTTATTGTGTCTTTTAGTGAAATTTGTGGGTCTTTGTCTTTCCTCCCAGCCCACAAAATGTGATAATGACCAAACCTGTACTTAGTAGAGCTTGTGAATGTAAAATCCTGACCTAAAACGAGCTGTTTGGATTTTGGGGATATGCCGATGTCAGCAATTCCCTTCTGTTTTGGAGAATACAGAAGTTGAAGAGCCGTCACTGCTCTGTTTTTGGCTGTAAACAGCCACATAGCTCCATGCTCAAGCTTCCCATCTCAGAAGAAGACAGACTAAGTGTCTAGAGTTCATTTATCAGGAAATGTTCCAGCTACACTCAGTAAAACTGTGCATGTGTGTGCTAGTCACTTCACGGCCGACTGCTTTTCCAACTTTGGACAGTCCAACAGAGGGCTAGCCAATAGACTGGTCCTGAATCCAGGCGCATTACCAACCATCCTCCAACAAACCTGGGACCCTGGAAATGTGAGTATTTTAAATGCTGTGTGCTGTGGAGCAGATGGAAGAGCTTTTCCTCAGTGTCCCCCCTGTCTCTGTGTTAGCTTCAGGATGCTAACTTTAGCTGCAGTTAGCCTGTTGTTTTAGCCTGTAAAGTTACAGTAAACCAGCTTCTCTGTTTTCTAAACATTGTGCACTCGGAGCTCGTGGCGCTGCTCTCAGTGACGTGGAAGAGCGGGGCGGTATCAGCGGTGGCTCATTTACATATGAAGGCCACGCCCACTAAATCAGAGCGTTCTGAGCAGAGGGGCTATGAGAGCCTGGAAACAATGCTGCTGTGCTTGATTTATTGGCTTTTTGGACCAAAACATGTTACTACCATTTCATGAAGACATCAATGATCCAGATTAAACTGCAGGAAAGGAGCAGAGTATGGGACAAGGACATCTGCACTGCCTCTATGCTGCAGCTCCATCAATAAGGTTCTAGAATGTTCAGAGATTTCTGTCCTTGTGATGTCACAACATTCTGGAACTCTCTAAGCTCTGGATGGTGGAACCACAGACTGTATAGAGAGTGGACAGCATGGCTCCGGTTTGAAGCCATAATACCCGTCACAGGCGCCGCCATCGTGCAGCCAGAGTCTGTGCAGTAGAGAGTGGAGCCGGGTGACAAATAACTTTTCTGCTTTTCTTTGGAGTCTAATCTCTTCTTGGCTCTCCTTGCTGACGTTTTTTACTCCAAGGTTTTTTAACGCTTGAGCCCATCTAGGGCTGGGGAGGCAGAGTTTTTAACCTATACTGCAGCCAGCCACCAGGGGGAGCAGTTTTTGTGGAGACCTCACTTCAAACTAAGGGAGATGATGTCCTTTTTTGTTTTTTGAAAAGAAAATAAAGAGCTTTTGCTTTTTTAATCAGCTTCTACTGAATTATTATCATCACTTTTTGAACATTTTTAATCATATTTATTTATATTCCTACTCTTTAGTATTAATCCAACCTTTTTTACTTTAGAGAGGAGATATTGTTTTTTTTTTTAATCTTTATTCTGTCCTTCTGGTGCCCTTGTAGTATCTTCACACCTTTTTGTCTCTGGTGATTTAGAAAACCCTTATTTCAGCCTGAAGCTATGGTGAAGATCTGAAGCTATTTTTAGACCAGTGTTTTGATCAGTGCACAGACAGATTCAGGGATTTCTACAACCTTTGAATATGTAGAGATTTAATAATCTGCACATGCTCAGTCTGAACATCCAGCCTGGGTTTATGTTCGTGTTTAAGTGATAAGAAAGCAGAACACACACTCTGTGAGATGTCGTAAAGTAAGGACATGTGTTTTCACATTTTACTGTATACAGTGAATGTTGTTGTACAGCAGCCATAGATAGTGAGGCAGATGGTCTCTCTGTGTGTTCACTGACCAACAGGACACTCCCTTATGTCCCTGTTTCTGTGTGTGTGTGTGTGTCGGAGTCACCCTTCCCCCTGTGGAGCAGCATATCGACCAGACCCCTGAATATGGATTTTCCAGATCTGACTGAAAGTGTGGATCAGTCCATCAGACTCTTCTCCATGTGTCAGACTTTTTAAATGGGTCATCAGGGCTTTGGGTGGACATAACTATTCATAACGTCTTTACTAAAGGTGGTAGATGAAATGTTTCACACCGGTCTTGATGTGATGATTGATAAAAGTTACTGCATCCTTTTTACCTTTAAACACTTTAAATTTATCTTGGCACTAAAAACACACACCTGACTCCAGGCTGGTTTATACAGTGGCACAAGTAAACGAAAGGCAACAGCTGTGATCTTTCTTTTATTTATCCGTGAGGATCTTTTTCTGTTTCTGTGTGATGAGTTAACACGGCCGGGTAATATCCGCTGGTTTGTTTTTAACTGAATCTCAGCCAGAAGTGTCGACTGTTTCTTTTCTCTCGCTGCCAGGAGATCGAGAATCAACCCAAAAAATCCCATCTGGCTTCATCACGAGTTTACTTTCCATACTCCTACATTCATGAGGAAACTGCAGACTGGGCTGCTTTGTTTTAACGGAGAACTTACAATGTGTGTGTGTGTGTGTGTGTGTGTTAAAATAAGCACAGGCTGTACCCCACTAAATGTATATTAGTGCAGCATATACAAACATATATAACACCACATGTTGTATACAACATGGATGTAGAAATGCTGACTCAATCTAACTTTGGCCAACCTAGCATGAGGTAAAGAGGCGGAGCTAAGACAGGCCTTTGGCCTCCTCGCTAACGGCAACAGTTTGCTTGTCCTTAGTATGTGTAGAATGTGAATCAGTGGGCAATGGTGGAATACACAGTTCATTTCAGCTGCATCAAGACCTAAAGGGGGAATGTCGCAAATTTGCGACAACAGGCATCAAGGGGTTAAAGATATACATAAACATATATATTTATATATGATTTATTTTCTTCATATATATATATATATATATATATATATATATATATATATATATATATATATATATATATATATATATATATATATATATATATATATATATATATTCTGAAATTAAAGTCAGAATTCTGAGGGTTTATTTTTCAATATAATCTCTAAACATTTTTTTTCTTTAGTTGCTTCAGCAAAAAAACAATAATCTTTTTATTAAATAATAATAACAATCTTTTAATTATTATAATTATAATTATTATAATTATTATTATTATTATTAATATTATTTTTATATCAATAATTAAAATATAAGAACAACACTAATAATAAAAATGGCCCTTATCCTCTTCCATAGTTTTTTTTTTTCATAAATATTCTCTCTCTTTTTTTATATATATCAATATCAATTCTGTCAGAATTTTGGGCATTAAAGATGGAATTCTGAGGCTTTTTAAAAATATATTATCTCAAAATCTTTTTTTTTGCCCTTTACTGGTTCAGCGATAAACAATTATCTTTATATTAAATAATAATAAT